>NC_051183.1:120861502-121105141 GCF_013339695.2 Rhipicephalus sanguineus | reverse complement strand
TCCCTTTTTCTTCTATTTTTTTTATTTACATTATTTTACAGCTAAGCTGTGTAAGCTAGGGTTCTAGTTTTTTGTGTTCGTGCCAATAAAAAAATCACAGCATATCCACTGAATGATGATGAGTCGGGCGAAGCTCCGGAGGGAATCATCGGTAAACCGTGAAACTCTTCCGTGAAATTCGCCCAGTACATCATATAAAGAGTGTGAAACACCGCGGTGAGGTTATTATCGAACCAAAGTCGATCACACACGTCGCGACTGTGGCCAAACGAGTGAGCGAGAAATTCCCGCTCGAACCGCGCGTCGGCTCCTTGTATGTGAGACCGCTGGCGCCGCGCTCGCTTCACCGCCGCTTCTCGGGCTCGCACCGCGGGATCCTGGCGACGAGCACGAGCCGCCGCGTCCCTCCGCGCGCGCCAGTCCGCTTCGTCCATGCCCCACCAACGATCTGACACGTACGGCGACGATCCAGGAGACTGAGAGAGACACTCGTTCCCCGCGCACCCAGGCACAGCCCGCGCAGCAGCCAATCGGAGAGTAGCGGCACTTCCACTGCCATCTAGTGGCGATTCACACAAGCGCACTATTGCACACACTCAGGGCTGGCAAAGATACTTTGAAATTGTATCGCGATACGATACAAGATACCCAGGCAAGAAGTATTGGAGATACAGATACAAGTTACTACAGCAATAATTGTATCCGATACGATACTTGCCGAATGTATCTTAAGATACTTCGATACATTCGCAAATTTGTTATTATAGACCACCATAATGTAGTAGCGGACGCCTATGCACAAAAAGGCTTGCTTGAAAATTTCTTTACCAGTTTTGTTTCACTTTAATGAAATGTCTGTTAGTATCTCAAAAGTTTTCTCTTTCTTGCTCAAAGTGCATTAGTTTACTTCCGACATAACTTATCGGGGTTTGTTTCGGCTGCTTCACAGGACAGCTCTTCACTGACAGCGGCTCTTGCTTCTCATTTTTGTAATTGATGAGAGTCGCTGCTCAGCTTGCCGACCAGGTAGCCGGTCGCCATCTAATCACACGAACTTCAATAAGAAGCCTTCGCACGATGGCGCAAATACCGGTGTGGAGTTTTACCTTGGCTGCAAAGACCGTTTACGCAATACCGAATCACCGGTGTACAGCAGCGACAACGCTGCTAGCGACATTTTTCGTGACGCATTGTGTATACGTATAGAGCTCATAAAACTGCAATGACTTTTCATGTTCTACTTATGTGCTGGCGCAAAACGTTCGTTATCAATATACTCACTAATGTGCCACCTTTAACAATTTTTCTTCAACGAGAGAACATGTGCACCCCAGAAATCCCTAATACCTATTGTATTATATGACGTGGTGGTGACGACGAAGAACGCGGCACTCACTCTGGTAGAAACAAAACTGCTCATTGGGCAAAGTTGTGCCCGGAAAAATAAGTACCTCAATGTACAAGCAAAAGAACGCTATACACTGATAGCGGCAATAAATGTCGTTGGCCTTCGGTATTCTGATCATCGGCGGAACGCGTGGTCACATCAGCGATCGAACCTTCCAGCGTTACCGCTGGTGTGCTCGCGTAAGCTCCCGAATGAACTACAGTGCTCGCGTCCTGCGCATAATTTTAATAATAATTGTTGCGGTTCTGCATCACAAAACCACGATATGATTGTGATGGACGCCGTAGTGGAGGGCCACCCAGGGTTCTAAACGACCACCTGGGGGTTTTATACCACCTGGGGTTTTCAACCACCACTTGGGGTTCTAAGATAACATGCACCTAAATCTAAGTACACGGGCCTAGAGCATTTCGCCTCCATCGGAATGTGGCCGCCGCGGCTGGGATTTGCGCGTAATCTTAACGGAACAATCTTAAACAACCGCGAAGATTCCGAAACATCGCGGTGCGGCTTGAGCCGAGCACTGCTAATAACTTTTTTTGCGGTTTACACCCAATCACACCATACTAAAGAAATAAGAGCACGTGCCAGTATAGTTGCACAAATCGTCGCAGCACACCGCTGCTATTCACTCTATTGCCTGGCGAATAGTAATAGTAAAAAGACAAAAATTAGGTAGGCCTAAAAAAGGAAAACAAATCTATGTAAATAAAATAGAAACTCCGTTTTGTATCAAACATTTATCGTGGATAAGTATTGAAACCTGACACAGGCGGCACCCCTAATAACTATGTCAAGTAAGCATGAGGTATCGTCAACTTACTTGTTAATGTAAGACAATAAAATATTTAGTGCCTATGAAAAATTGACTCAAACGGCTTGTTGGGACGCCCATGAAAAAAAAAACAGATCATTTCGTATAGCAATGTTTCTCGAATACCTTTCCTATCAACTTTAAGGTGGCTCCTAATTATTTTCATAATTACAATGCAAGCTCAATTTCGCTGTTTTACTAAGCAATAAGCAGGATGTTTGGTACTGTATACTCACTTCGCGCCCACATATTTACATATTTGCTTTCAAAGTCGCCTTGCCAGAACAGTAAACTCAAATGAAATATCAATGCGTAAACAGTAGCAGAAATAAAGCAGACAGTTCAAAGTAAGAATAAAGTAGAGAGCTTATTTTGGCAGCACGTTACAAGCGACATATTGCTGTGACCAGACCGAAAAAAAAAACAGTTCAGAGCCCTAGGTAATGTACGGGACACAAGTGGACCAAGAAAGCACTTGTGCTAACAATCAAATTATGATTTCAAAAACTCTTTGAATAAAGATAGCAGGAACATAATAATAATAATCGTTAGGGTTTACGTCCCGAAACCACGGTACGACTATGAGGGACGCCACAATGGAGGGCTCCGGAAATTTCGACCACCTGGAGTTCTTTTACATGCACCTAAATTCGAGATAAACAATCATTCATACGTCATTCGACAAGGACACCAAGTGACATTTCAATGGTCTGCCTTGGCAACGACATGCCGATAATGCTGCTCGGTCAGCTTTGCAAGGCGACAAGGAAGAGGCTATACCCCTTCCAAGGTCTGATGCTGCTGCCATGCTTCAAAGGATCGCAAAGAATATTTCGCACTCAACACTGAATGCCTCAAGAAGCCAAAACTATCGGCAACACCACCTCAACGAGTTGTGGCGACTTCAACTACCATCTGGACTCCGCCGAAGAAGGCCACTCTGCTATGCCGCTTGTGGCTAAGAGTGGCTTTCACGAAGTCATATTCGTTCGAATAGGGATGGCCGACAACGCTCTTTGCGACGCCTGCGGCACCGAGGAGACCTTGCAGCATATCTTCGGCGACTGTCCTCGCTACGATGCGCAGAGACGATCTCTCATATTCGCTCTCGCTCGTCTTCACAACAGACCGTTGACACTAGAAACAGTTCTACAATGTCATCCTGATAAGTCATCGACAATTCAAGCAACCAAGGCATTGCTCAAATTCCTAAGGACAACAGGCTTACACGAGCGGCTGTAGACTTTTTAATGATGCCGCATACCGCACAAGACTGCCGCTCTGCGCTGTGAAATATTGTGTGCGTGTGTGTTCCCCTCTCTTTCTCTCTTTCTTTACTCTTCTTTCATCTCCCCCATCCCTTCCCCCTGTACAGGGTAGCATACCGGTTATGCCAAACTGGTTAACATCCCTGTCTTTCCACTCTCCCGTTTTCCTTCCTTTTCCTAAATCGAAGTACACGGGTCTCAAGTATTTTCGCCTCCATAGAAAATTCGACCGCCGCGGCCGGGAGTAAATCGGCAGCAGGAAGAGGGGTACATGAACATATGTTCTGCTAGGTAAACGCTTCATCTATTAGATCTAGCATCGGTACAAGTGGTGCTATTGTTAGGATCTTACCTGCACATAAGTCAATCGCATGTAAGTCAAACTTACATCCACATGATCCTTCATATCGGTGATGTATGAAAGCCACGAGACGCAAAGCAACCCTATGCTTCAGATTTCGTAACAAAGCACTTCGCAGGGTAGCGGCATCAGAATTTGCGCGATAATCGCCGCACGCATTGTGGTACGCGGCGCTAGACAGCGGATAAGGGATAATGGCACTGGCACACGAAAAAAGGAAAAAAAGAAAAAATTAAGAAAAAAAAGGCACGTGATCTAAGCATAGACGTTCGCGCGCTTGTTCTGTCGTGACTGCGCGAGCGCTGTCATGTTGCTCTACTCCACCAAAAGAAAGCGCACACCTCATCTCCCCCTCACTGGTGTACTCTGGCGGAAAAATAAAATTATGTCACTGCGCTTAGTTTTATTCAAGCAATTTGTAGGCACCAGTACTAGCTTGAGAAGCGGAGTTGAGCCAACGATTATTGTTTCGTACGGTGTTGTTTTACAGGAGTATCTTGTATCTTAAGATACACGATACATTATTGAATGTATCGGAAATACAGATACAGATACTCGTCTTGCGAGACGTATCGCGATACAGATACAAGATACCCATAGAGTATCTAAGATAGTATCTAAGATACATGTATCTTCGATACTGCCCAGCACTGCACACACTTCTATGGGACCAACGCCATCTAGGAAATGAGACGAGAAATGGTGATGACGACACAGATTGTGTACAGCGCCATCTAGAATATCATCACATCACTCAACTGCAGTTTGTATGTACTTCTATGAGACAGCGCCATCTATTATGCTGTTCGGGAGATACTGCTGGTTACGCCTGACGCCGGACAAGGTTAGACTAAGAGGAGCTGCGCCCCTAAAAAGGCTCGGATGCTGACCTGACAGACGCAGGTTCGAGCCTGGTCACGTAGGTCACATTTCGATGGAGGCGAAATGCTAGAAGTCCGTGCACTGTGCGATTTCATTGCACGTTGAAGAACCCCATGTGGTCGAAATTATCCGGCGCCCTCCACTGCGGTGTGCATCGCAATCATATCGCGGTTCAGGCACGTAAAACCCAGAGAGTATTATTATAACGACTGATACAGGTGAGCGTTGGTCGATTCCTGGTATAGCGCAGTAGCTGGCTAACACTTGTAAGAGGTGAAGCAGGCTTCAAGTACTCCACCCTAATAATAATAATAATAATTAATAAGAAGAACAAGAACGGCGTTACAAATTAGAATTTGTGTATCTACTTCAGAATGCTCCTGCGGACCTCACGGTGAAACGTCACTCTTTTGTTCTTCCTTTTTTTAATATAAAAGCGCAATACGTGTTCTGCATGGATTAGCCGTGATTACACAACACCTGTGACGATCGTTTGGATATTCAATGTGGGCCTTTTAAAACAAGACAAGGAATAGGTTACCAAGCTTTTGCTTCAAGGCTGTGGTTCGAAGTGCACGCCACTAACGTACTGAACTACTGACAGCGAATCGTGCGCAGATTCAACTTTAGCAATATGTGCCCAGGTCAGTGTATATCACAGTAACCGGAAAACTATCGACATTACCATTGCGATTGCGGGAAAAAAATATTATTCTTCATTTATGCTGCAGCTTCGCTGGTCATCCGCCTTCACTGACCAGAATGGTTCCTAAACTTTCGCGCAGTCACCCTTCTTTTCATTGTTTTCATTCTGTTAAGCGTATCATTTCAGGATAAGAAATCTGGCGCTGGAGTCGTTGATCCACCTCCTACGCGAGAACCCTGCGTTGTGCGCGAACTGTGCGCGAGAACCCTGCGCTGTGCGCGCATAGTGCCGTTATGATATACAGTGTGACCTACCGATGCTTTTTCATGTGCACTTCCGTTACGTGAAATTGTCGCATCGCTTTCTTAAGCAAACTGTCTTATCTTAGAGAGGTATTTACGCACGCATCTAACTCAGATTTTCTTTTTTACGCACCGTATTTACCCCAAATAGGTCAGGAACAATATAGGTGGACCCATACATTATCACGTGGTGTAGTGACGGTGAAGAAGGCTGCAGCAAGGTCAATCTAAATAGGTCGCGAAAGTCGGAACGAAAAGTGGTCGGAAACCTATTGCGACAAACATCAACACCCGCGTGACGATTAAAGCGCTACTAGGTGAGGGGGGGACAAATAATGAAAACAAAAAATTAAGCATTTATTTTCATTAGTTTTAAATTTATTTGTCACGAATTAAATTAGTAGATTACTTTAATCAAACTTTAGTCTTGGGAATGTGGTTGAGTGGCCAATTTTTTTTTCGTTTATTTTCAGAAACAGCGGGCACATGCAGGCAGTCTGGTAACATGGGCCAACGGTTTTGCGCATTTTGAGATGCAAATGGCGTCGCTCGTTTTTGCGCAGTAGGTTTGTGCCTGTCGTCCGTAGATATTTCCTCGCATAACCGTTGTTTTCTAGTCGTGGTACTTGGCAGAAGGTAATATAGCCCATCGCAGCCATCGGGAACCGTTTCAGTGACTGTGTTTTGCCAGCGCACGGCCGGCGTGCTGTCGCCCTTCGGGACGATGAGTCCGCCACGCTACGCGAAGAAACGCTGTGCTGTCTACGATGCAAGAGCAACACGTGCAAGGTTTGTGTGTGTGATGATGTGGATTGTGTGGCCCGTGACGGGGCGAAGAGGGAACGACAGTTCTGCTCTGCGGTACGCCTTGGAGGCGAAGACGACGAAAAGGAAGCGCGAGCGGGGCGTGCGGCTCGAGGAGTTGGAGCGCGACACGGTTGGAACGGCAGCCACTGGTCGGCGGTTCGGGTCGCGACATCGCTTAACCAAGCGTCCGGCAGCCATGTGGACCTGGTGAGCCTGATTCCCGCTCTGTGCCCGGTGCTGACACAGAGACCGCAGCCTAGTCTGTTCCTGGCCTGAGGTCCTGGGGCCCGAGTGGTGTCACGAGGTGGCCGCGGCTCATGTTGGCGACGGGCAGCTAACCTGCGCTGCAGTGGCCTGGTGATCTACCGTCCTGCAGTGCCATCATCACCACCACTACCACCTCGCCACGGTCAAGGCAGTGTGACTGTTGACTGCCCAAGGAGTACCGGTGACGACCGACCTCGCCGCAGCGGCAACAGTTCATAACGGCGAGTAGGACAGTTTGTGCGAGGCGCGTAGGACGTTTAGGATGTAAATAAGGAATGCTGTAGTGTGTTGTGTGTGAATCGTCAGGGTTATCGGCTGTGTTAAAGTCTGTGGTTTGTGTACAGAATCACCTGACTGCCGGTTGAATTATTTCGGATCCTGGGCCCACATTACACCATCACAGTGTGCACGTGAATTGTTATGCTACTTCTGATTTCTGTGTTATATATTTTGGGGTAATATCCTGTTCAACTGCAATATTTCGCCAATAAAATACACCTTATTTATCAAATCTGTCCTTTTCGTCTTCCCGTTATCTTGCAGGCTTCCATTTTGGAGCCGTCATAGTGATAAGAAAAGAACATGCAGCTATAAAAAAAGTAAGCGGCGGCGCCCTGTCAAAAAATTTCATAATTTCGCTCCCATCGCGTTAAAGCGTGACGTCATTCCGCTTCCGGTTGTGACGTCATCTTTTTCTTTTTTTTTAATTCTGTTTGTCCCCTCCTCACATAGATGGCGACTGTTGCAACAACTAGCCACCGGCTTGACACGTGGGCTTCTACGGAAGTTACGCTACCAGTTTATATATACCTTGGCTGCAGCATGACTGGGAATTGCGGAGCTCTTTATTGGGCGAAATTCTGCCCGAAAAATGAAAACTCAAGGTACAGCCGCGTCCACGTTTGTGTATAGCGCGCGAGCAGCCAGCCCCGCTCTGCGGGGCGACACCTTGCGGCAGTTGAGGGCTGTGACGTGGTGTGCCTAGGAGCATGCGCGGCCTTATAGACTTACAGACCTGCTTTGCACGAGTGACAACTTTGAAAAGTGCGATGCACGTTCCTCAGGGCGTACAGTTTCCTAGAATATTTACTAGAGGGAACTCTGGCGCTAGTGTCCTGGGAGCTGCAACGCATGGCACTTCAGCCAGCATGGGAATGATGGCTAGTGCACGGATTTGTTTAAACTTCGTTCTTTCGGCTCCGTTTGGCTCCGCGTCGACTGCATTCGCTTTGTCGCAAAACGTAGTTCAGCAAAAGTCAGCAGTTCCACTTGACCACTTTAACCTTTTTATGCTCAACAATTCAAATCTGGCCACAAAGTTCACAACGGTCTACTTTTTTGTCCAAAACGAACGCCTAAACACAGCCGTAAACAAAGCCACAAGTGCGTTCGAAGCCGTAAGCACGAATATTAGTCAAATCGGTGTACTACCCATCTTCCCATGGTGGTTGAACAATCGCAGCGCCAGAGTTCCCTCTACGTAATTGTAGGAAACTCTATGCCTCAGGGCGCTTTCGGCACCTCGATTCCAAAATATGACGCATCGCGACTGATAACACGCGCCTAAGTCGCAACGTGTTATCGAGGCGCATGTTATCAGTCGGAACGCGTCATCTTTGGAATCGAGGTGCCGAAGGCGCCCTGAGGGATTGTGCATCTTCGGTTAACAAGCGCACTTTTGAACGTTCTCATTCGTGCAATGCAGGTCTGCATGTCTATAAGGCCGCGCATTCCTAGGCACACCACGTCAGAGCCTGCAACTGCCGCAAGGTGTCGCCCCGCAGAGCAAGGGCAGCTGCTCGCGCGCTATACACAGACGGGGACGCGGCTGTACTCCATCAATTCGCGCTGCACCGACTAGTAGCGGCGAGAATAGTCGTCCTGTCCCGTCGGTAATCTGACCACATAAAGCGCTTCAGCATTTATTTATCCGTGGAATGAAGGTTAAAGCGGAATCGCTGGGAGGCAGGGTTAGGTCCTAGAACCTACTAACTACTGTTCGCATTGCGTGCTCAAGCTTATCAGAAATCAAAATTAATCTGGAAGGTTCTCAGGCATTCGACAGTGGTTTGCGCAAGGCACTGGTTATACGTGTAACGAACCGATTACATAAAAATACAAAAAGAAGAACATGGTTGACCCCTCCGTCATAGCAATCGCTATAACATGAAAGTAAACCGTGTCTTTACAGGAGTATAGTTGACTGTTTATTGTACATTGATGTATGGGAGCTTGCACAATGTCTGTTGGTGTTTGGCAACTGTAGCACCGTTTGACGTGGTTGCACCCACGTTGACGTTTAGTGGCACATCTCTATCCCGAAGACGAACGCCAAAGATCATCATTTAACCCTTGTGGTAGCTGGAGTAGTTAACATCTCCTGGATGCAGCATATGCTGAATCCCGCGGAAAGATGGCACCAACAAGCGCATAACATTGGTACTCGATATGCACTCATTCAGAGCGTCGTCATCTGAGGAGAGAAACGCGAAGGTGTGCGCTCCCCAGTAAAAGCGTAACCTACGCATGTGGTAGTGCATAGACCACGAACGCTTCAGGAACGCGAGGGGCAGAGTTGGTAGCTTGAGCCGTGAACGCAGGAAGGCGTTCAGCTTTCCGCTGGCGTGTCTCTCGTGCACCGAAAGCTGAAACTACCGAAACGCTCACTGTTGGCGCTCATTAGTGTCATCATGCAGTACTTCACCAATCCCAGACGGCGACACCGCGCCCTCCCCAACCAAGGTCACTGTGAAAGGCAGAAAGTGTGAGAGACATAAGACGCCTTTGTAAAGTCTCATCCATGAGCGTTGGTAGCGCAGAACATGCACTGAACACACACACACAAAAAAGCGTCGGTAGCGCAGTTCGTAGAGCACCCGACACCTATCGTTGCGGATCAAGAGGTCTTGAGTTCGACTCCCAGGTCATGCAAATCAGCAAAACTTCTAGCTTTTTTCGTCATCCGTATTTCACTGACGCATTTCCGTGACGGAAATACGTCACGGAAATGGACCTCTGCATAAAGCACATTCGTGGTAATATATTGAGCTCTACGAGAAATAAAAAAAAAGCTATTAGATTATAAGTCGACCCATGTCTTTGAGAAACGTAAAAATTGGAACATATCACACCTTAACCTACAATAGGCGCGGCTTATGTACAATAGGCACGTCCGAAATCTATTACGCGTCTGTTTTCCGCGAACTAAAGCATGATTTTAGAGGTTGTATATTTTCTCCACTGTTTATGACAACGGAATCGCATACAGTGAGCATGGTTCTGTGGATGACACCGTTCTCATTTCGACGGTTTTATCAGTCTACAAATGGCCTTGATTGAGTGTGCCGGCTTGTGCAGCTGCGTTGGTGGGTCGTGACTGTAGTCGGCAGCATTCCGAACTTGGTAATCAGAGGTCATAATGCTATTCTTTCTTTCTTTTTAAGGCGATAGCCTCAGCTAGATGCTTCATCAAACACGAAAATTGACCGTCGGCGTCGGTGTCCGCAACGTCATTGCAAAAATCACCATCACGTCATGACGTCACGTACGACGTCATTATCACGTCGCAGACAACCAATTTTTGTTACGTCATTATGGTGTCATCATCACGTCACGTCACATGATGACGTCATCACACGACATCGTAGATTGCTCAAAGGTGGGCCAATCACGGAGGCAGTGCAAAACCAGGTGAGTTGCTTCTGATCTTGGAGGGAGTGCAAAACCATGTTAGGTGCAGAAAGCTTTCGATGGTTGGCGGGGCAGGATCAATACATCGACTAAGGAAAAAAAGAATATGTTTTCGCCTTCGAGTCGTCTTTGGTAAATGCATAAGGGACCCTCTGAGTTTTTATACTCTTTATTATTTTAAATGCGAAGCATTTCTTAGCGAACCTCTGACACTTTGGGCGTTTCTATCGTATCTATCTATCTATCTATCTAGCCGCCTACTTCTGGGTGCTCTCATGATCGCCTCTTTAACTTGCTGTAGACCAAAATTTGCATGGGAGGGTAAGAGGATTTGACGAATATGACTGCCGGGTCATGACATGAAGAACGTTAAAATCTTGTCGCGTACGTCGTCAAACCCTTTCCACTAGACACATGTGGCACATACCCGTTTACCACGGGCCGCGGTGTACGGGTATGCGCCACAGGTTATTGACAGTTTATATCTACCCACGAACGGCGAGAACAGACATTGTTAACCAAAACGCTAGAGCGTGAAGGAAAACCAACATCGGCAACGTTGACTCAAGGAATGGAAAGAATGAAAATTAGGATCCCAGCAGGAATCGAACCGAAGCATTCTGCGTGGAAATCAGGTATTCTACCACTGAGTCATGCCAGGTCTATAAATTGGTTTAAAAAAAACAGCCTACGCAGGCGTAATAGCGGTACAACGTCAATTGTGGCTGTGGTGCTGGCTATCTAATTTTACAAGAAATTAATAAACACTACATGATAATCCTACGATGTCTACTCCTAAGATACAGGCGTCATATCAGATTAACGTCTGTAGTTCCAGTGTTGGCTCCGCTTTTATAGCAGTCCAATAAACATTACGTTTGTATTCCTATGATTCAGCAAGCTATATTGAAGCATTGCTCGACCCCGGAGGAATACATTAACGAAACTTACACATGATATCCACATCACCGCACCGTAAAGTGCGCTTAGTCCGCCAGAACGACGCAGTGTCCTCTTCATTTCTTACGAGGCTGGGCGATGGCCTCATGCTGACCGAAGATGATGCCAGATTGATTGACAGCCGCTTTGTAGACTAGGCTACGTAGGCCGCATACGCCCAGGTAGTCTACAAATACGACAAAACCATCCACTAATGTTGGTCTACGTAGCACTATCCAAGTCTACCAGCCTCGATGGCCAATACCTCACCAACGCGAGGGGTGGCTTCAGGTTCCGGCATGTCGCCGGCGCTGTCGACAGACAATTTGTCGACGAAATGACCGAGGCATCCACGAATTCCAACAGTTCTACTATACCACATATTTCACTACACATGGACCCCACGTCACCACGACCACGACCGGATCCTATAACAAGTCATGACCAGCTGCTGGTGCTCACTGATCACGGTGATGATGTCCTTGTTCAAGAACTGTCAAGAACTTCTTGCACACATGCACACTTGTTCGTGAAACGTGCGTGCGTTCTCGGGACACGTATAAGCACTACATATCAGCTTACCGCTTCTGGTGTTGGTAATACCCACGTTGCCATTGGCAGCGTTAGCCAACCGTAAACAACTGGTTATATAACACATATGCGGCTCTTCAACATATATAAGTGTGCGTATAAAATTTATACAAATCTTCAGCGTCATTTTATAACGTGTCGCTCAGTAAAAAAAGTTACGCCACAGTGACCTAACCGCCGCATGCTTCGCATAACATCGACTCCCACGGTACGTGGGATCTGCCGAATTTTTGGGCACGTGGGTTGTACTGCAAACATACGTGATCTTTTGTATGACTTAACTTCAAATCTAAAAACTGGATGGATACATCTGATGGATGTTCGTGGGTAAAGGTCAAACCTTCACATGTTGATGAAAAGTGGTTAGAATGTTGTGGTCAACGCAGTCCTGCAAGGAAACTTTGGTGTTAGTTTTTGTGGTGTGTCAGCTTACTGCACATATACATATGCAGAAGTCCAGTGTAGCTGGCTCTGGTTGAAGAACGTGGGCGCGACAGTGCAACTCCACCAGCTTGGTGCTATTGCTAATTTTGATCACGAATATAGGTCGAGCTTCTTTGATTACGAATATAGGCAGATAGCTAATTATAGGAGATATTTTCGAAAAAAAGGTCGACCTATATTCGAATCAATACGGTATCTTTCCAAGTAAAGAACAGATTAGACAATTTAATATATGCACTTATCGTTCAAATGTGAATCTTGCACATCAGTGAGATGCACGCACATAGGAGGAAGATGAAATTTTATTGCGAAAATCCGGCGTCCTCGGTGGTGTGGGTCCCACGCGTAGGCGTCTGCCAGGAGCCTTTGGGCCCTGGCGCCGTACTCGACCTCTCGTTTTGCCCAGAGCTGTTCCTCTGGGTCTGTGCTGAGAAGCACGGTGTGCCGTGCTACTCCGGATTGTCTTTGGGCAGGCCCACAGGATGTTAGGTAGGTCCACCCTTTACTTAAATAATTTACACCTATCGAAATGCTAACCCGAGTAATGGCGGCTATAGGCCACCGGTTTCAGGTACGTGCTCATTTGAAGGAGGCGCCAGGCCACGCTTGTTGCTTGTTAAGCGTGTGGTGCGCGGGAGGATACCGGGCCCTTTCCAATCGATAATGGTTTGTAATTTATATTTAGGCAACCATGCCATCTCATCGAGATCCTAGTGGGGGCGTCTCTGCGACTCGGCGTGTAAATCCGCGCTGTGAGCCACCCCATTGGAAAGAAAAGAGGAGTTTGCAGGCGCTTATATAATTCGTATTTGCCTTTGGTATCAAAAGTTGACCAAGATCCTTTATGCTTCCGGCTAAATCCCCCTCTGGCGAAATTTCTGACTGCAGCCTTGGAGCCACTGATTACATTTTTTGATTGCGTGGAAGTTATTGCCAATGTGATAGCCGATTCTCCCGCAGCTTCCTCGCTGCCGGTTCGAATCTAGCCGCTAGCCCTTAGGCCACCGTGGTTGCCTACGAGTGCAATGGCCATACCACATACGTGCGCATACTCTTGCCATCGATAACCGAAAGAAATAGATTTTGTCGTAATTATTGTAGGAACATATCAAGGGATAAAGAAATTAGGCGAACATCAAAACTCTTCTCTGTCACGATTATCTCGTACAAAACACTGTTGGTGCATGATCTTGCGCAACACTAATCCTTCGCTTAACCAGTGTTTTTATTGCATACGCATTTTTTGTGGAAGCTCTCACTATGGTGAAACCTTAATTTGAGGAAACTGCTGCAAACTACAAAAGTGTATCATCTCTGTGGAAGAATAGGATAATGCAAGACGAAGGACAAATTAAGCGCTCGTTGTGTCCTATATTTTTCGCCTGTCCTTGTTTTTTGGCGCTTTGAAGTTGTTCTGACGAAAAACAAAATCACAGTTTCGTCGCAAGGGTGACGTTATTAATGCGATAGCAACAAATTGCAAGGAAGGAAGGAAGGAGAAGGAAGGAAGGAGGAAGAAGGAAGGAAGGAAGAAAACAAGACAGAAGGCAGGGAGGTTAACCAAGCACATGCCTGGTTGGCTACCCTACGCTGGGGGAATGGGAAAGGGGAGTGGAAAGATGAAAGAGTGAGAGAGAAAGGAAAGATGGAAACGGTCAGTAAATGCCCTGACGTGTATGTAGTGGTGGCACTCTAAAAAGTCAAAGGCGTTGACATAGGCCCGTAGATGTACAAAAGCGCTTTAACTGCCTTGCGAGCCGACGAGCGATCGGGAAAGTGCTCCAGCAGCATCTGCACGGAGAGCGGCCGATTGTCCAATCGTCTCAACGCGTCAGAAAGTGTTCGCTTCTCAGAGACAAATCGAGGGCAGCGGCAAAGCAAATGGTCGATGTATTCTTCGGTGAGGCAGACCTCATATGCCGCACTGTCAGTCACTCCAGTTAGCGTTGCGTACGCCTTCGTGAAGGCAACCCCCAACCAAAGCCGACAAACAAGCGAAGCTTCACGTCCGCGGAGTCCGGATTGAGGTCGGAGTTCCAGTGTAGGGTTTATTTGGTGGAGTCTCGTATGTCTAATGCTTGGCATGTTTCACTCCGCCAGACAGAGACGACATGCCGTGTGACGAACCTGCCTTGCAGCGTCTGTCCATGAGAGAGGAATCGGAACATTGTGTTTTTCTTGATGAATCGCTGCCACTGATCCCACAATGACCAGGCAGCCACTGAAAATTAACATCGTGGCCAGTTTCCTTGACGTCGTGATGCAGCTTGACAATTTCGTACGTGAGCTGTTGGTGGCATCCGCGTTGGAGAACTGACTGTATGCACTGTACGGCCGGTTTCGAGTCGGAAAAGCCCATTTTCTCGGTCTCTCAGAAGTGATGTACTCCAGGGCACTGCGCAGAGCCGTAAGTTCTGCCGCCGTACGCGTAGTGACTTGTGATAGCTTGATTCGCAGGGTTATTCCTCGGGCTGGTATAGCCACCGCACCGCCAGAACTGGACACTGTGGTCGAGCCATCGGTGTAGATGTGGGCGTGTTTAGTGTAGATTTTGTGCAAGAAGAGTAGGTTCATTGGTTTTAGTGCCGGGTCAGGCAAATCTGATTTCTTCTGCAGTCGTGTTATCGTAAGACGTACTTGTGCAAGGGTCATGCACCACTTCTCCGCAGGCGTATACCCTGACGTAAACGATGCACGATGCGCACAGACAGTTGCACTGAATGTCGAACGGAGCCTTTCAGCAGCGAGGCTCACCAGGTGGTGAGAAGGGTTCCTGGCACGGTGATGCGCATGGTGATCGGGTAGTCAGTACCGCGGTAAAACCAAGGCATATTTTGAGAACCTGAGCTTGAATGCTTGAATGCTGGTCTCGAATAGGAAACGCTGGTGTAAGGGAATATACCAGCGCTCTAGGGAGCGAAGTGCTTTTCCTACTGTCTGTCACCTCGACGCAAAGTAAGCGGCGAGAGCGCAGCTCGTACAAGGGTATACGAGTCGTCTACCAGTGCCTGTCGAGATAGCGCGCGCGACCGCACCCTTGGGATCAAAGTTCGCACTTGCTGCTCGAGCGACGTGTATGCATCGCGTGTGTATGTAACGCGTGTTTGTGTATCGCGTGTGTATGTATGTGCGAGCGTGTCCGTATCACTTGTGTATGCGCATGTGTATGTATGTACGTGCGTGTGATTCGCTTGTGTATGTATGTGCGTGCGCGCGTACATGTATCGTGTTTGTACGCGCGTCTGTATGTATCTGCATGCGTGCGCGTTTGTATCACGTATGTATGCGCGTGTGCATGTATATGCGTGCTTGCGTGTCTGTATCGCATGTGTACGCTCGTGTGTATGCATGTGTGTGCGTGCGTGTCTGCATCGCGTGTGTATGCACGTGTTTATGTATGTGCTTGCGTGTCTGTCGCGTGCATATGTGCGTGCATACGTGTGTGATAGCGGCATTGGTACAAAAAGGCTTTGGGCCCACTCATTTCGGCCAATTTAAGTAAACCACCACATTCCTTTTTGGCTACCTTCTTTGAGCTCACGAAGACCACAGTTACGAAAAAAAATCTCATCTATTTTTTATGCTGCCTACGTTATATCGCTTACAGTGTTGCGGAATGGGTGCCTCCATTCCATTCCAATTCCATTCCGGCCAATTAGAACTTGCGCAATTCCATTCCTTTTTATTCCTCGGAATGAAAAACAGCCCACTCCCACTCCGGAATGGCCGGGCAGTTCAATTCCATTCCTCTAATTCCTCATCATAGGAGAGGCATGTTGATAGTTTTATCGAGTTAAGAATGAACGCTCCACAAAGCTCTTGACAACAGATGCATTACGGAATGCAAAAGTACGCGAAACACATTACCAAGGTCGAGGGATAGTAGCTTGGTGACATATCTCGTACAGTACAACCACCCTATTAATTCCCATAGGGGCAGTTCTCCCGCTATCTATAGTATTTGCATGGCCAGCATGTTTGAACAAATGGTGATGTTTTAATATTGTTTAGGCTTAAATGGGTTAATGCTAAAATGACGACATAGCATATTTGTATGCAGACAAAAGTAGTGTTCAAGCATACTAAGCATTTTTTGCCACGCGTCTGGACGGTCGTGAATATGGAGAAAACTAAGATTTGGTTAATGGGGAACAAAACCCTCCAGATCTGCTGGTATTAGTTGGACCAGTGCACCGCTCGGGCACCTTGTGCCTTTGCATCGAATGCGGAACACTGGGCCGCACTGCTCGTCAGCACTCACGCTTCTCAAGCGCGCCTCGCAAGCATGGATGGGTGAGGAGAAATTTCTGTGTTCGCCTGTGCGCAGGTATGCAGTGGAATCCTTGTCGCAAAGGTTACTTACGTGTGTCAGGTACTATACTGCTCGTGAGATAAAGATCAGGCTGTGTATAGAGTATTCGCCACTTTCGTGAGGGGATATCAATGGGAATCAACTCGCAGGGATAATTTGTTTCTACCTTCAGTATCTCCTGGGATAATGTATTTGTTTGTACACTAACTGATGCCTCGGTTTGTAGTAGGCTCGTTGCTTATAATTGTACTGTGCTTGTGATCAGCCAAGCCCTTTTAAAAATACTGCTTTATTGTTAAATTCAAGGCTCTGACTTCCTAATGTTTGAAGTCTAAAAAGCAGCGCGTAGACGGAAACATGCTGTATTTTCGGAAAAAGACTTAATTCCATTCCCATTCCATTCCGTACAAAAGGCGCTTAATTCCATTCCCATTCTATTCCTGCAAGAGTTGTCCCCATTCCATTCCCATTCCATTCCGGGGTCGCGAAAATGTGGATGATTCCGGAGTCATTCCAATTCCGGAGTGGCAACTCCGCAGCACGATCGCTTAATACACCTCCGCGTTACGGACAGGTGAAGCGACGACAAAGAGTAAACCGCTCAGCCGCTGGTTGGTACTCATTTTTTCGAGGCTCTTCCGCTTGTATTTATCGAAGCGTCCTTTAAACAATATATTGTCACTATGTTCTATCGGGAGCCTAATTTCGTCCCATATATGCTTCAAGGGGCCATAAACAAGCGCGCGCAATGATTCTAATGCGTTGCTGCAGCGATCCAGGTGGAGGGGTCAGCGTTGCCGTGCGCATCGCGGGCCGCCAAGGACATGGAATAAATCCGAGCAGCAGATTGAGCGATAAAACGGGCGCGCGGAGGGAAGTGTCGCTACTTTCAAATCAAGCCCCCCCCCCCACCTTCCCCACCGGCACCCCTTCATGCTCCGTTGCACTACGAGAAAGGGGAGGGCGTTTCATGTCTGGCTTCAGGGGCATTGACGGCCGGCCCGGCACGCGGTCGGTGTTATCTCTGCTCCCTTCGTGCGACGGAGATGGCCGGCTCATTTCAACTTTGCTTCAGCCGTGTTTATCCCCAGCGCTCGCGCATAGAACGTACGATGCGCTGGGCGATGTCATCGATTTGGACATTATACGGAACGTGACGGCACGGAGAGAACGACGGCAAGAACCCTCGGAGAGATGTTTCCTTATGATTGCTATCGCAATAAAAAAAAAACGGAAAACTTTTCAACTTCTAACTGTGTAGTTACAGGCATTCGGCGTACAGACATTGCGCGAATTCGCTGAAATGACATTGTGCAGCATTCCATTGGCCTAAATAAAACACATGCTCACACTGTCGCGATACCCGCTGTAATATTTCGATGGATAAGGCTCTGCGCTAATGAACACATGGGCGTTGTTGTCATTCCGGGCAGGCGACTACGGCGCTTGAATCGGGTAATTACATGAAAAAAAAATGAAGCCTCCCGATTGTCCCACACACCAGGACGTGGAATTAAGAACACAATTGCGCGAGTCCTAACTACAAACTTGCAGCAGATTACTCATACCGAAACATGTCTACTCATTGCAGCAGGTGTAAGTGTCATCCAAATTCCGACTGCACCACGATTGTATCGCAAAGTGTAAAGCTCAAAGGAAAGGGAAAATTGTCGAAGCTTTCAACGATGCGCCGCGCATCGCGTTGATACCTGTGCAAGCGCTCCTTCAGTATGATTAACCGATGAGGAGGTGTCGCTCAATCAGAGCAGGGAAGCTAACTAGACCTCGGACAGGTGTGCGTCAGATTGTGGATTGTATATCACTTGACGTGTCTCTTGCGCATGTGTGAATGTTTCTGACCCCGTTTCCTGTGTGTATATATTTTATCATGATTTCGTAAAAGAAACAGTTGTTAGTTCGTGCGTGCGTCGTCCCCCTGTAATTCTATCTACGTCGTCTCCCGTTTCCTAGCATAGCACGCTGAAAATTTTTCACCGATGTACAAATATCAGAAGTGCTCGACCGAACGATGCGACCTGTTGCGTCTGTGTAATCAAAATCTCCTTTTTTTAATTATGATATTAAGGCTTATTCCGAGAGCTTGCTGGGAAGGGTTTTAAGGGAAGAAAAGAAGTTAAACGATCGGAGAGAGAAATTGGGTACGCCGTGTTCAAAAGGTGCCCGTGCGCACGATTTCGCAGGCGTCTATGCATGGAAGTAATCGCGCTGCCATGCCGATTCTCGTCCTGCAATGTCGTGCGGCGTCGCTTCCTCAGAAGGGGCTCATTCCTCTGACTTACGCATTTGTTGCGCGTGGTTCCCCCTCGCCGTAAAATATCGTCGCGCCACAGATGTTGCCTCGCATCTTCTTTTGCTCGACTACGCATACTCACGCATCCTTAAGGAAGAAGGTAGAGAAAAAAAATTTCTTTTTCTTGAAATATCGCAGCCAGATGTGTAAATATCAAGAAAATGTATTTGTGATTATTTCTTCGGCTTTGTAGGGACGGCGCGGATAGAATACGACTCTTGAATAATGTATGCTTTAAAACGAGTAACAAACAATGAAGACAGAGCAGCAGTATGCCGCATTTTCAAACAACCTTATTTGCATGCGCCAAGCTTTTTGCCCATTCAGGACGATGAGCAATGTGAGGTTTCAGTACAAAAATGCGAAAGAACAGGATCAGTAATGCCGCGCTGGGCGTGTTCCTCCATACTTTGTGCGTTTGTGTCTGCTTCATATTTAATGTTGAACGACAGGTAATGAGTTTCCCAAATGTGATAACAACATGCCGCCAGAGCGTTTGCGTCTGCTGCAGAAACAGCTTTCATCGTAAGACAAAACAAAAAAAAAACCTCGAGAAAGTTATAAATAGCACTCCGTGCCTTCTTTTCTTTGCTCGTCATTCACACGCTCCTCAAGATAGGAGCTCGAGTCACACGAAAGGATACCGCCCAAGAGCTTGGGATTAGAAAAACTATATCTTGTAATATCAGTTGAGACTTCGAACCTCATTTGCGGTTAGACATTTTGAACGTGCCCCAAAGTGTATAAAGAGATGCGCTCGTGACCAGCCTTTGCAACTTGGCGCTGCCTAAGGTCGAGGTCGCGATTTAAGATTCCCAGCCACGGTGGCCGCACTTCGATGGCGGGAAATGCAAGAACAGTTAGACTTACGTGAACGTCAAAGAACCCCAGAAGTCGAAATTAACGCGGAGTACCCCCCTCCCTCCCTTTACAGCGTGCCTCATATCTGCCCCGTGGTTATGGCACGCAAACCCTCGAAAAATGTTTAAATATTATACAGCCCCACATGGCGCGAATAGTAAGATAAAGGCAGGGCAGCTTTGTGGCATATCTATATATAGCCTCTTCTGCAGGGGTGGGAAAGAGGGAGGTGACAGGGTAAAAGCCAAGCCAAGCCAAGCCAGGACCAGCTAGGTTCCCACCAGCTGTGCTGTTACCCATCCTTGCGCGACATAGTGCAAGCTGTGCTAAATGTTTTCCTGAGAGGACATATTTTTCGCAGTGAAGTGGACGCTGGGCAGCCGGGTCTTTCGCGCGTCGACTTATTGTGGCGTCCTATAATGGACAGGTATTTGGGCAGAGGAATGTGCCTGCTGTGTGATGTCGCGCACCCACAGCTTCCCCTTCTCTCCCTGCTTCAAAGAGCGCCTTCTCAACGTCACTGAACTTCGAGTGAGCTAAGGGTGCTCCACCGCGGTGGGGCCCCTATTTCTTACAGTTTTGGGTAGTGAAAAATGACGCCCAAACATTTACGTTGCTAGAATTAGCGGTAGACGTTACGTCAGAGCATTTACGATTGAATTTCCTAATTATCAGACCTAGAGCTACTCGTCCTTGCATACAGAAGAACCCCACAAAAGGCTTGCTATAGCTTCGAAATTTGATGGCACCACCCCTTTAAGCTGGCTCTAAAAGCTCTGATGTCCGAAAAAAAAAACCACAGGTGGGTATGCGCCACAGGAAATGGGCAAGCCCCACTACCGAGTACAGCAGGTGCGAGAGGAAAGCAGAGCAACACACGTTCACTGCATTTCTAAAAGTTGCACAATAAATAAATCTGAAATGCGGTGGTGTAGTTCATGTTCTGATTCATTAATTTTCAGACAGCGTGAATGGGACTGTTCTCGCAATTTAGTGCTCACCTTTCTGTTGAATTCACGCTGCACTGTAGATACGCTGTCGAAGATTAAGATCTGCGCGTGTCCTGAGCAAAAAAGCCACATGGATGCGATCCAGAGAAAGCAATTTTCGTGCGTAGGTAATAGGGGAAAAGGAAAAGCGTTAAGTGCCATCTTGTCGAATAAGAAACTGACTATTTAGGTATAGAGAGAAAACTCGGGTCACAAATGCAATGTATCTAACGGTAGCAGTTTTGTAAGGACACATAAAATAACATCGTCGCCCCATCGCATCTTCCCGATGCAGGTGCACATAACACCTTGTCGCTGTAGGATTCCAAACGCTCTTTTTGATACTTGACCATAAGCTTAATGTCAACACACGAAGAAAATTTTGCAGTGCGTGCTTCCTATATGGTTTTGAGCTAGTTGTCATAAAGGATGCATTTTCAAATATTTTTAATGGCCGTATTTTCCGGTGGAAAAGGATTGGGCAGCGTCACTAAAGACAGCTGTGTGGGTTTGGTGGAAGCGTGTCATGCAGGAAAGACAGACGTTTGTTTGCGGTTTACAAGTGGAGTTTATTGCAATGAACCTGTCATTTTCTTTTACAGCGAAAGCTGTTATGACATCATTTCAACGGCCGTTTTGGCGCCGTAGTTGTCCGCCACCGCTGCCGCCGCCGCCGGTGGTCCGTAACCGCTATCGCACGAATAAGAAAAAAAAGGAAATAAGAAACAATTTCCAGATGGAACGAGGTTCGAAACTGGGCCCACTGCGTGGGAGCCCAGTGTTCTACCTCAGAGCCATGCCGGTGATTGAAACTGCGTTACAGAAAGGCCCTATACAGGCTTCATGTAGGGAAGGAACCACTTAACATATGTAATGTAGTGTGGTAGAAGAGTAAATAACAACCAGGCGTCACACAAACGCGAATTCTGTAACTGGGGCGTCACACAATGCGAATTGCGCAAGCAGTGGGTTGTTGAATGCTTCCAACCCATTACAAAGGGCTCTGCCATAATTCTTCATCGTTATCAGCAATAGTGGCTGCATAGTGGCTGCTTCCCTACTTCACAAAAATTATGATGATTTACAGCGTAGTGGGTTCCTCGCAAGTGCACTTCTATTGGTTTGCCAAGGAAGCCCATGAGGCTCTCATGATCCATTTCCTCAGGCTCTCAATAAAGTTAATTCTCTCTCTCTCTCGCTCTCCGTTTCTTTGGTTAACGGATGTTATAAAGCGTGGTGGGACAGTTAAATAACGACCGCGCGTCACACAGTATGAATTACGTAACTAGTGGGTCTTTTAAAGCTTCCAACCCACAACAAAGGGCTCAGGCATACCTCTTCATCGCCATCAACCGTCGCATAAACAAAGTGCACAGATTGCCTTACAGATGGTACCTCGCTTCTACGCATAATAACGAATAATGTCGTGGTGGGTGCTTCGCAACTTCCTAAAAATTATGATTAGTGGCGTAGTGGGTACGTTGCTAGCGTACTTGTATTAGTAGCCATAAGAGAGTTTATAACGGGCTCTAGAAATGCCGCTCTTTAAGCTTTCGCTGTGAGTGTGCTGCGCTTTCCGCGCAGACCTGGCGTTTTTTCCCCAGCGTGAGCCGACACATAGCGATGGCCGATTTCGCCATTTATTTATTGCTGTGAGGACAGTGGGCGAGTAGCAAGCGTGAGTTCAGATCGAAGCGGGCGCTCGTGTCTGCATGGGTGCTGCCATGTTGGCTTGTAACGAAAGTTACTGGCGGTTGAAAATACGACAATCAAAGGCATACGTCATAAATACGAAGTAGATTAAATATATCGCGTATCGTTGTGGCGTAGTACGTACTAAACAACGCAAATGTCGCGTCGTTATCAAATTTGAGGCGATTACATGTAGAACTATGTTTTTCTGCACAGGCGTGTGACTTGCTTACACCCTGCTTTAACGTCCCAAAACCACGATATGATTATGAGAGACGCCATAGTGGTGGGCCCCGGGAATTTCGACCACCGGGGTTCTTTAACGTGCACCTAAATCTGAGTACACGGGCCTAAAACATTTTCGCCTCCTTAGAAAATGCGGCCGCCGCATGATAGATAGATAGATAGATAGATAGATAGATAGATAGATAGATAGATAGATAGATAGAATAGATAGATAGATAGATAGATAGATAGATAGATATATAGATAGATAGATAGATAGATAGATAGATAGATAGATAGATAGAGTCAAAGTGCCTTTGATTCACTAGGAAATGCTTCGCATTTAATAAAGTACAATTTTCTAAATGTAGGCATCCTTGAGAGATATCTGGCAGGCTGGTTTGACGAATTCTAGAATATTGAAACTCCCCAGGCAACATTAACCTCTCATAGGGAACGTTCATGGCCTTCGCTAAGTGGTGCGAAGGAGGAGCCGCGGTGAGAAAATTAACGACACCGCTTTTCCGCAACCGACAATGTCAACGCGTGAGGAAGCGACCGAATGGTTCCCGAAACTTCAGGTCCGTCACGAAAATTGCTGGTGCTATTTCAGATTGTAGAATGCTGCAGCAGTAACTCCACGTATGAGGACATCTTTACTTGATGATCGTGTTTTTGAATAATCGAACATCCATGATAACCCGCTTGTAGCAACTTGTATTCATGCGACTGCTTTCACTGATCTGTTGTTGCAATCGTTGTAGCAAGGACGCTAAATTATACTGTTGTAGCAAGGACGCTAAATTACACTGTTTACTGCTCGGAAAGAAACAGTGAGGGACGCCCGAGTCGTGGCTATCGTATCGATCTTTACTGCCCATAAATGAGGTGCGCCTAGACTTAGCTATGCTATCATTATTGCCTTCAGTCACCTGCTGAATCGATTACACCATGAACAAGAACGCATCGAAAAGCGATAAGGATCCAAAGCAAGGTTGACGCACTTGACAATAGACTATATTATGGCCTAGTGACTGTCATTTTCCTGCTAAGCACTTCGGTGCGGTTTCGAATCCTGCTTCGGCGGCCGCATTTGGAGTGGGTGAAATGCAAAAAACGCACCTGCTGTGCTTTTATTTTGGTTCTTACATTCCTCCATGGGTAAAATTATTGCCCATTTCCGAAGCACGGTGTGCTTCGTAATCATATTGAGATTCCGGAACGTAAAGCCTCAAGAATACATGTGGCCTCACTGCAGGACGTCGTTGGCACCTTTGTCGGGTAGCTACGTAACTGTGCTCAGCGACGCCTCCATTAGTTTTCCAATCTTGAAAAAAAAACCATCAAGGCATCCCGGAACGAACTAGTTTTTTTTATTAGCTCATAGTTAGGTTGGGGTAGGAGCAGCGCTCGACGGGGTTCATGGGCGAGCCTTCGTGGCAGCCGAAGACTTTTGCAAAGTTTTTCGAGTTCTTAGCCACGATGTTGCATCTGTGTGGGGATTTCTACGCTGTCCCTCGTGCACATGCTGGAACAGACACCGACGTAGAACATCATACCCTCGTGAAGGACCTCCAGGCCCGGCAGTACCAGCGGGTGTCCCACCCTGTTATGGCGCTCGACGAAGGTCTCCGCCGCTTCCGTAGCCAACGCCAGACGGGACAGCACCTCATCCTTGTCGCTATCGAAAATCCCGGCTCTAGTTGTTCGAGACAGTCCAGCCACGATTTGTCAAAGGGCGTTCCACGAAGCAGGCCGGCGGCAAGTTCGAGGCCAAAGGCGCCATAGTTCAGAGTAGGTGGGAGGTCGGCTCCGAATCGCGGAGGAAGGAGCCACGTCAGTGGCACTCGTCCCTCACCTCTCTGGGTAACCTGCAGGTTTGAGACCTTGTCTTGTAGCTGTTTGGTAAAAGAGCCACTTCTATCGTACGAATGTTTCCGGAGAAGTGAGAACTGTTTTCAATGTTTGAATAATTACGTTGAACAGCGAAATCTCCCTCAACGTCTCAGTCCAGGGCAGGTCTTCGGTAAGAACGGTTACATAGACGCAAGGACAGCCGGGTTGTATACTTCAGGCAAGGCAATAGTGCAGCATTCCGCAACGTGACCACAAAAAAATCCGCAGATTCCCACGCAGTGTGGGAATCGATGTATGCGAAGCAGCCAGCATAGAGCTGCATACATCGTCTTGTTTGTCATTGAGGCTAATGAAGTCATTCATGTCGTGACATCTAGTTCGCTATATATCGCGAGATTGTCATATAGCAGTGCGTGTAAAATCTGATATATGCCACGCTAATGAAACATCTGTTCTGCTACATATATATGATGCGTGACCTGCTATTTATGTTCGTCACGTACTCCTGTCATGCCATACCAATTAACGTATATATCCAATTAACAAATGGCCGCGAGTGCACCATGAGCGTGGCGTCTAAATCATACCCTACATGACGCGCATGTCAAGAGTTTCGTAGTACCACCTGTTATTTATGTTCGTCACACAGTCACGTTGCGCAATACCAATTTTGATTTATATCAAGCTAGCGAAACGAACGCCAGACACCATGATCCTGGCACGTAAGTCATGCTGTACATGACATGCGTGTCATGATTTTCATATTAACTCCTGTTATTTAGTTCGTCACACAGTCACGACGCGAGGTACCATTTTTGGTGTATATAAAGCTAGAGAAACGGCCACCAGTGCACCATGAGCGTGGCACGTAAGTCATGCTGTACATGATATGCGTGTCATGATTTTACATAATAGCTCCTGTTATGTTCGTCACACAGTCACGTCGCGAGATACAAATTTTGGTGTATATCAATCTAGCGACACGGACGCCAGCGCACCATGAGCATGGCACGTAAGTCATACTGTGCATGACATGCGTATCATGATTTTCATGTTACCACCTGTTATTTGTGTTCGTCACACAGTCCACGTCGCGCAATACCAATTTTGGTGTATATCCAGCTAGCGAAACAGCCGCCAGCGCACCATGAGCGTGGCACGTAAGGCATGCTGTACATGACATGTGTGTCATGATTGACATGTTACCATCTGATATTTGTGTTCGTCACATAGTCACTACCCGCTATACCAATTTCGGTGTATATCAAGCTAGCGAAACGGCCGCCAGCGCGCCATGAGCGTGGCACGTAAGTCATGCTGTAGTGTCATGAGTGTCATGTTACCATCTGTTATTTGTGTCGTCACATAGTCACGACCCGCTATCCAATTTTGGTGTATACCAAGTTAGCGAAACGGCCGCCAGCGCACCATGAGCGTGGCACATAAGTCATGCTGTACATGACATGCGGGTCATGATTTTCATGTTACCACCTGTTATTTGTGTTCGTCCACAGTCACGTCACGCGATACCAATTTTGGTGTATACCAAGCTAGCGAAACGGCCGCCAGCGCACCATGAGCGTGGCACATAAGTCATGCTGTACATGACATGCGGGTCATCATTTTCATGTTACCCACCTGTTATTTGTGTTCGTCACACAGTCACGTCACGCGATACCAATTTTGGTGTATACCAAGCTAGCGCAACGACCGCCAGCGCACCATGAGCGTGGCACATAAGTCATGCTGTACATGACATGCGTGTCATGACTTGAACGTTAGGACCTGTCACTTATGTTCGTCATACACTCTTGTCACGCCATACCAATTTCGTATATATCAAACTAACGAAACGGCCACAAGAGCACCAAAACAGTGGCATGTAAATCATGTCGTTCATGACATAGATATCACGATTGTCATGTTATGACCTGTCCATTTATGTACGTCATAAGGTCATGTTACGCCATACAAATTTTGGTGTACATCCTATTAACGAAACGGCCAGGAGAGCACAAAGTCGTAGGCGGCTAGATAGATAGATAGATAGATACGCTCAAAGTCGCAGAAGTTCGCTAAGGAATGCTTCGCATTTAAAATGTATAAGTAAGGCTACACAATACAATGCATAATCGTAGTCGAGGTAAAACCGACGAGCGTGCGCTAATATGAAAATGAACAAATACGACATGCGTTTTGGGGGATAAAATTGCACAAGAGACAGGCTGAAAGCATAGTAAATTCACTTGTTGCAAGTAAGTTGCTAATGTTGCCGTAACAGCCATCGTAAGATGGGCTGTTAGGGCGGAGTTTGCGTCAAGCCGGAATCTTTCGTCTCATGCTCATCCGACAGTGCGGCATAAACAGCACGTCACTCGTAGACCGCTACTAAGAATGTGACACTGGTAAATATGCCGAAAATCACTGAAGTGGAAGGCCGCGTCCACATCAGCGGCACGCCAAGTATTTGCTTGCCGTTTGTGATGGTCGGCGGAATATGCCCAGCGACATGGCCCTTAAGCGAACGAGGAGTCTTCGCTTTATAGCAGCGCTGTAGTGTCACGCCCTCTTGCTGCAATAGTTCACGCAGGATATATGTCGCATACACATATGCAGCCTCCCTGCCTGTAATCGGCGGGTACATATACAGCGTCGAAATTGTCCCTAAGCCTCGACTGTTTACTTCAAAACTGTAGCTGACTGAATGTTGGCAATGAAAGCCAATGCTCATAAGGAGCAATATTTTGTTACCGTTGTTGCTTGACTGTCTATACTCACAATAACTCGACAAAACGAAGGAAATACACTGATATTCGCGGAGCGTTGGCTACGATGCCTGCATACCTGCACGGCCGAGCCGTACCACGGTGCGCCGTGCACTTCACTTAACTTCACCGGAACTCATTGGGCGCTAAATGTCTGTGGTGGACACCGCTCCTTCTCAATGTATCATTTGATCGTCAATTGATTCCATGGCATAGTGTTGCCTCGAATGGAACTGGAGCCGGTGTCTGCATTGTCGGTTGTGGTTAGCTGTGATGACGCCATCTAGCTTCGCTTTCCCCGCCTGGACCGCCGGATAGTGCGGCGGGCGGCGCATCGGCGCGCTCTGCTATCTATACTTTTGACAAATCTCTGGCGCTGACGTTGCCAACTCCGGAGGCTTTGTGCGCAATCCTTGCATTCTTTCCGCTATAATACTAGCTACAGAGCTAACGCATCAAGGGTCAGCATTCTGCGTACAGAAGACGACAAAGAGGACTCGCCTGTCCGCTGTGCGTGCTCTCCTCCATCTTCATCGATGATATGCACATCAGTCTACACCAACTTGGAAAATAGTCACGCCTCGTTTCATTTTACGTAACAATATGAACGCGCATTAAGAATTAGCAGTGTGAGCTTTTGTATTGTGCGACCGGTTGATGACTCGTCTATGACGCTCTATGTCCTCAGAGGTATGGCGAATCAACTAATGAACCCGTTAGGGCTTAAAAGTTCTAGTTTCGTATACTCGACATATCAATTTGGTATATATGCATCTCACTGAACGACCGGCGAGCGCCCCGAGACCATGTCTTGTGATCATGTATGTACATGATAATGCCTGCCATGATTTGCAAGCTATGACCAGTAACTTATGATCGCCATACCTCTTGTCACGCCATATCAATTTTGTGTGTATCAAGCTAGCGAAGCGGCCGCCAGCGCACCATAAGCGTGGCATGTAAATCATTCCGTACACGGCGTGCATGTCTTATTTTCATGTTACCACTGTAGTTTATATTCGTCATAGTCGTGTTATGCAATACCAAATGTGGTATAAGCCAGTTACTAAACGATAGATAGATAGATAGATAGATAGATAGATAGATAGATAGATAGATAGATAGATAGATAGATAGATAGATAGATAGATAGATAATGATAGATCGTTCAAACTCGCAGAAGTTCACTAAGAAATGATTCGCATTTATTAAATGGCGACAGCCGAGCGCGTAAATGCCGCACAGTTCGCATTATTTATCGCGTTAGTACGCGTGCGTGTAGCAAGTGAAAACTGCCGCATTTCTTTCTTAATAAGTTAGAGACACACGGTACGCTTCATTCGAGGCTGCAAAAGCGCCAGCAATGTGTAAAACATGCGTTACTCCGCGTGAAATGAACCCGCGCCGCCGCAGCTTCGGCCGCGCTGGACCAAATATGGCGGCCGGTAGGACGGTCGCGGTACTTTTCCCGTTCCAGTGACTTTACTCGTCGCAGGAGAGAATGAGGCGCGCGAGAGGACGAGGGGAGGGGGGAGAGGGGGATTGGAGAGCGGGAGAGGAGAGACGGTGTGTGGAGAGAGCTTGCGCATGCGCGGTAAGGGTGGTCACGCCGCACATCGGATTGAACTCCCGCCATAAGATGCTTCGCATCTAAAAAACCAAGAAAACGATCCGCCGCTGGAAATCGAACCCACGACGTTGCAGCAGTGACGGTAAGCGCCCTACGCTAAACCAACTAAGCTACCTTTTTTTTTCTTCATTGACTAAGCTACCTTGGCAGATCCTGCACACTCACGAACGAGCCTTATATCTTTCACACATTCTCGCACGGTGCTCTCTGTTGGCGGTGTGGGTAGGCGGGGCGGGGCGGAGCGCTGCGATGCCGCCTTCTGTGAGAGGTGAAAAGAAATAATGCGTCACGATCGACACTTACTAGCACTTACTCCGAGATTGCGCGTGATATCGGAGGTCATGATTAAAGCGTCTCGATACCAGCGAGGGACACTGGCCGCGCTGGCGTCGCCGAGGCACCCTAGACGCAGTTACGTTCTTTGCCTTTCGCTTCGTGTCAGCGTGCGCCGGCTGATCGGAGTAGGGCAGCTTCCACATGCACCAACGGGATTTCTCCGCCGCCGACAACTTCGATTGCTAGAGCACCGACTAACAAAACTGCTGCAATACGCGTTGCAGAAAGGACACGATTTCGACGGGCGATTGTCGTGCCTTGGTGAGGCGAGACAGAGGCCAGCGGGATGAACGCGTTTGCGGCTCAACCTACGAACCTCTATGAACTAGGCGTCAACATGTGTGCATCCACGCCAAACGGTGCTATAGCTGCCAAACACGAATAGACATTTTACAAGCTCTCATATATCACTACACAATAAGCACTACTTCTGTGTGGAGACGTTTCACTTTCGTGTTATGCCGATTCCTATGACGGAGGGCTCAGCCATGTTTTTTTTTTCCTCATTTGACCCAAATCTTTCCATGTTTTACATAAGAGAATATTCGGGCTGGTTTCGTTTCGCAATTTGCCATTGCAGTGGCAACTTGCGCGCATGTGAAGCGTGAAACTTGGCATTGTGCTGGTCGCATGTTCTGTAGCGCTTTCTGGCGAAATCATGTACATGCTTCACTTCGCTTCAGAGTTTGCGGGCTCACTTCATCGCATTTATCCTCGCTAACCACTAGTGCCAAAATGCATTCTGCAATGTGCACGATCGCGACAATGTTCGCTCTAAAGCAATAAAGCACGGTCTTAAATACGCGTCGTTTAGTGCTTGATGACTTGTTACTGGGCGAAACGTGCACGTACATGTAGAATCAACACTATGACGTAAGTCCTCACGAAGTCCTCGTAGGCTCCGTGCTGAAGCAGGTAGGCACGATCGAGGCGCCAGGAGTCGAGGTCATAGCGGCGGCCCAGGGACAGCATCGGGCGGCCGTCAGGTCGCCGCCAGGTTGGGTGGCGACGCAGGTCAAACAAAGTCTGCAAGAACGCGCGTATGCGTGGTCAGTCACGTTGGTACATCAATCTGAAAACGAGGACACGCCTATTTACCAAAGGCATTGTATTTTGGTGGGAACGAAGCCCCGTTAAGCAGAAAGCAGGCTCCACTTGTTAATTTCATCTGCTTAAGACCATTCTCCTGCCACATTTCTTAAAAATTTACTGCTGAAGCGTCTTTATAAAGCGGTAATTTTACAGATGTCAAAACCTTATTTTGTCATGTGATGTATCTGCGAAGTGGACTTATACTCGTCAAATAATATTAACTGCTGGAGTGTTATGTCTCAAAACCACGATGTGATTATGAGAGACGCCGTGTGATGGGCTCCGGAAATTACGACCAACCGGGTTTCTTTAACGTGCACCTAAATCTAAGTCCAGGGGCCTCAGGCATTTCGCCTCCATTGAAATGCGGCGGCCGCCGCCGGTGAAATAAAGCTGAAAAAAAAAATACACCGACTCCCAATTTTAAAATGAGAGTAAAGGTCTACGCTGCGTGGATTGAAATTATATCTTGACAGTTAATGATGTTGTCGCATGAAAACTCTACAGGCTTAACTAATATTCGTAATTACTTCTACTTTCTTTAATTATCGAGCTATTCAGAGCGAATACCAAAGCTCCGATATCATCGGGCGAGATTCGACATTGTTGTTTTGTGTTTGTTTTATTGAAGCGTACTCTTATACCCGGAGTCACATCGGAAATGCCGCGAAGGTCGCCATTTTCGTTGCAACTTGCAATTCTTTCCCGTAGTCACACTGAAAACGCCATTATGTGTACGTTAACGCGGTTGTTTAGTCGCCATTGGCAGCATACTCGACTCAGATAGGGCACTGTGCTGTTTGTTCTCTATGGTTGCACCAAGCTAGTTACATTAAACATATCTGCTGCCCTGATGTGCTCAACGGTTGATTTTTGTTTCGGTAAGCTAGGGTATACTGATTTACACTCTCTAAGGGCCGAATAACAAAAATTTTCGTTCACTTCAAGCCTGTTCTTAATCAACATGCACAGCGTAGTTATTTTTGTGTCAAATACAAAAATTGGAAATGCTCAAGCATTCCTTAAACATTTGCCAAATTTACACGAAGTGTAATGAGACAAGATTGATGCTTTGCATGTTCTCAATTCGCATGGATGATACTATTGCTAATGTTGGTGTTCTAAAGTACATTTCCAATGGAAACATGAATTCTATATAAACCATGGTGAATCACAGCTGTCCTAGTCTACATTCCTTATTCTTCGTACGCGCACGTGCTTGCTTACTATGCCTAAGAAATGACGAAGTTAGAAACTTCTCTATCGAGCTCTTTCATCAAGTGAGAGGACACGCGTTCTCAAGGGAACCTGCAGCGTTGAGACGTCAAGTAATTTTATTTTCTCGTTCTCGTTCCTGTATGCACCTGGCGATCTGTTGTCCTTCAGCATGATACGCGACCACCTCGTGTTACCCGTTACTGAACAGCCGGCGCGCTTCCAATTGCCTAGTGTGCATATATAAGAACTTTCTTATACAGGGTGTCTCACGTAACTAGACCAACTAGTTTTTAAAGTCGTTAGCCGCAACTGAACGAAACCATGACGACATATGGTGTGCCGTCATGTGGCGCTCATCAGGATATTTTATTTTAGTGCTATTTAGTCAACTCCAGCCGATCCTGTTCTTCGGTGAATTCCCTTTTGATAAGTAGGCTCCACTGGTAGTAATTTATTTAGAGCACATTTCGAACTCTTGCTCTTTCACTCAGCTATTGAGCCTTATCTTTGTCTCCTTCCATAGTCAATGCAAACATTATATAATACGTTTTTTGAACACGAAAAGTGTTTTATGCCGGGGTCCACCACGGCACTGCTGACATATTTCCTTCACGGATATGACGTTGTAAAATACATAGACTAAAGTTGGCAAAGAAAAAAAAAACAGAAGAGAAAGTTCCGTCAACGGCAGTCGAACTTACGACCCCTCGCTCCGCAGCGCGAGGCGCGAAATGATTCGGCCATAGACGGCAACGTTCTTTGCCATGCTAACGGCAAGCTATTTATACACCATTTGCCGGCGGTGGTAGCTCTGAGATCGGTGGTACATCAGCGTGTTTTCGTTATCACTAGCGAGATGGCGCGAAGGGCTCGAAGTAAAGGTCGTCGCCTACGCGGATGAGCGCGCAACTCTACAGGACGTGGTTGCTCGTGCGCGGGCTTATCTCGTGATGGCAGTGGTGTGTACGTCTTGTGCTCTCACCGGGAGCTTGCGCTGAGAGCACGAAGGTCACTTCGCTCACTGCAGCGGCCGCTTTTCCGAAAGGAACGCGCTGCTTACGCAGAAATAGTTACAACTGTGACAGTTGGCGCTCCATCCTGTGTATGTTCGTTCCGTGCGCCCTTTCTGCTTGAGCAGCGCGTTGCAAGTTTCGAGCTGCTTGCCGGTTCGTTGTTTGAAATTACAATTTGTTGCTTTAGCGTTCATTCCTTCGCGCTTGGGGCGAAAGAATGCACAACAAACGCTCAACCTACGTCTGTGAAGACACGTTCGCTTTCGTGTGATACGATTCATATGACAGAGGATCAGACACTGTTTGTTTCTAAGTCGTCACCGTCATTGCTGAAACAGCGTGACGTTACCTGCAAATCGTAATTTCGAAGGATATTATCCGTTTTAAGGGCCCTGCAACACATTACAGCATGGTCCAGAAAATGCTACCCGGTATGTAGTAGATGCTTCTGAGAACATGTGAGCCAACCTTGAGCGCAGCGCGCGGCCTGGAATTATGCCATAAGCTCGAATGACCGCGCCATAAACAAATAGACCACGACCATTGGCTGACTTCAGCTCGTGAGCTGCATAGTTGCCGCAGCCGCCGCGGGATGCAGCGACGTGCCCGCACGCTCGCTCACTATCATGCTGAAAGAAAACCAAGCGTTCGAAGAAAAAGAAAAAGAACGAGAAAGTGGCGCAAGGTCACGACGCGCGCTGACGAACAGGCGTAGCTTCATGGCCCTTGCATCCCCTCCCTATAACAATAAGCCTTAACTTGGTATATACCAAACTTGTCATAGCAGAGATGAGTCTATGACGAACAGGATTAAGAGCTTATGCCATCGATACGTGGAGATGCCTGTCGCGTACGTCACGAAACCCTTTACCACAGCCACCTGTGGCACATACGCGCATACCATGACCCGTGAATGCGCATATGCGCCTGCAAGAAATTTACAGTCGCTATCACGCCCATAATGGGCCAGAATAGACTACGCACATCTTGACGGTATTGGGTTAGGAACCTTGCAGCGGAAAAAACCGGCGCCAGAGTCGGCAGCATTACCGATTAACGAAAAATCCTGAGGGACGCAAACAATAAAAATCACGGCTCGAGCCGGAATCGAACTCGCGCATTCCACGTGGCAGCCAGTGCTTGAAACTACTTAGGAAAAAAAATTGAGGGACCCTTAGCTTCGCCTTTAAGAGTTTAGCGCAATAGCGAAATCCGGCCCTGGTGCGCACTTTAACCACTAAGTGCGTACTTTTAATGTGTATTGTTACACACACACGCCACACAGACACAAACACACACACGTGCGCGCGAGAATGGTACAGGCTGTTTCATACTTAGGGGGAAATCTCGGAGCGCCTGGCATCGCGCTGCGACTAGCGCTGCAATCGCGCGCCGGCAGCAGCTCGCGCGTGCGCAGACGCTTCAAGGGTGTAGAGTTGTACATCTGCGCACGCGCGAGCTGCTGACGGCGCGTGGTTGCAGCGCTGGCCGCATCCCGATGCCACGCGCTCCGAGATTTCCCCTAAGTGTGAAACAGCCTGTACATAAAGGTTTTGATCTAAAGCAAGAGTCGCATGGCCTCCAAGATGCACGCCGCGCGCTTGCCATCTCGGAGGCCATGAAGTCTCACAATGCCTCACAGATGGCAGCACATTATCTAGCGTTTGCTGTTTGCTTGATCAACGCCTCCTCTGGAAAGGCGGCATTGGCTTGATATGTTTTCCGCTAGATGGACATAGTTGTCCATTTCCTTTCTCGATTTTTCGCTCACGGATGATTTTTCGCTCACAAACCAACGCGACCAACGGTCCCGACACCGACGACGGAATTTCTGCGACACGAGCTCTCTAACGCTATCGCGTTAATACCCTGTACAGGCGTCATGTCGGAGCAACGTCATTAGTTTGTCGCAGCGTTGACTCTGCGCTTTATATACATTCAGCATTACATAGGTACTTCTATGATTCAACAGGTCAATAGTTGCTCGACCCAAGAGGAATGCGCCGTAGAATGGTACTTATGATAGGCGCATTTCGCACCGTATCCTGCACTTCCTTTAGACAAAACCTGACATCGGGGCTCTAACGTGAGCACCGTCCATAGGAGTCAGCAGAACCTTTAGGGGGCAGTGTAGTCGACGTGCCCGGTAAGAGCACGATATGCGCCACAACTACACTTAGCACGCAAAGACGTCGATACATGCCATTACGCTTGGTTCAAAGCAAGAAAACGCTGCCTAGAGAGCTCCTCGCTGACTGCTTCGCAAGAATCGACTCCCACAATCTGTGGGATCTGCCGAAATTTTTTCAATAACTGTTTTATTCATTGTTCATTCTTTTTGTAAGGCATTGTGTTTGATCTGAAAGGCAATTCAAAACTTGTTTTTCTCTTGATTATATCCAGGTTGGTTAATTTCTAGTAATGAAATATTGCTTTTAAAGTTGAGTAGCATCCTCGCCCTCATTAATCTGTGATCACTAAGCATCGCGCTCACTTATTACTTACATAAATATCTAGGGATATGAAAAGACAGTATCAATATTAAAATAGTGGCAACCGCGCTGACGTTTTTAGTTCGCTGTCGGGAAGGCTTTAAAATGAAGATAAGTTTATCCACTGTTAAGATACTTTGTGCATGCAGCCCTATACTTCAAAATAGAGCGCCTTTCGTGTCCTGTGCTAAAACCGTTTCTGCGCTCCTCTACGCAAGAAGCCGTACACTTCTTTAAGTCACGTTCACAAGTCACGAGGGCGCGCGGCTGTTTATACCGACCGCGTTGCCTTCTTCGCGCGTCCGCCGCGTGGGGCGGAGAAATCCACCAATCCCGTGCACGGCCACCTGGATCGGGGGCGCGCGGCGGTGTTGCTCCTGCCGTCCCATTCGGCGCGCGCCCCTTTGAAAAGTTGTAATTGAGGTAGTTCAGACGCGCGCCGCGCGCGGCGCTCTCCTCCTACCCCTTGCGAATGATGCCGCGCTGACCGCGCGTAGACACCGCAGATGTGTTTGGAAAAATGCCACTGGACATCGTGCACGTGGTGACTGGAATCAAGGTACGCTATTATGTAATGTTAATCGGGCTTTACACAGTTGAGTGTTGTTCTCTGTAGCATGTTACAAATCGAGTAGAGCCAAGCAGCGTACTTAAGAGACTCGTGTGGCGCGGCGCCGTTCATGTGCATGACCACGGCCGCTACATAAGTGCCATGACACATATATTGTGCCGAGTACGTGATTTCCGTGCTTCTCATTCTTTGTTTTGGCAATCGTTTCTCCCACGGCCGCCTGGACCGGCGCGCGCCATGCTTCTTTCTAAAGGAAATACATTTTGTCGTCGTCGGCACTGCATAGCTATCTTCTGCGGTCGAGCATCGCGTTGCTGGAAAACATTGCGGTAATGATATGCTGTAGTCGTTTTCTCCTTGCCGATGATAGGCAACATTTTGATATGGGCACGTCTCTTTGCATTCTGAGTTCCCACGATACGACAGTGATGTGAATGCGACGTTCTTATTTAAGGGCAGGCCGCATGTAGGCGAATTTGAACGCGAAAGCGATGAGTGACGCTTGTCGCCTGCGAATTAGCTAAGGGTCGGTCGCGCAATGGCCACTTTCTCTCGTTTTGGTATCGAATTGTCGTTTTAACGCGACAGCATGAAAGAGCCCGTTTCCCAAGCAACACTTTATCCTTGGCAAAATGTCGGCCTGACGTCGCTGGCCACTGCACTGTCGTTGGCTCACCTTGGCAACCAATGTAGGGCCGGTCTTGGGGATTGACATTGCCTCATGTGGGCCTGCGTCGGCACCCGATGTAGACCCGTCCACCGTTGGCCGACGATGCCGAGTGCATGCCGCTCGCGGGTTGACCAAGGCCCGACGTTACATAAGCGTCGATTTACCGACGGCCGTAGGTCGGTTGCGGACGTTTCTCGCTAGTATTGCTCTGCTTTTTTTTCTTATTTTTGTGCGTGTTCTAACAAAACGCATCAATTGTTTTTCTGGTGTGTTGGTGCGTGTCGTATTTAATGTGAACGGGCAGTTTATAGGGGTGTTTAACTCTATCTGAATTAATTACAGGCAGAGTGCACATGTAAGACGGAAATAAACGCCTCTAACGGTCTGCACTAATTAACGTGTTAATACGTAACACACAATAAAAGAAAGACGTGAATATAAGTTTTCTCTCTTTAGATGTTTCACATTGTCATACCACATTGACTTCAGGCAAGTAATTTGTTTTTTAGTCTGCGTTCCACGAGGTTACGCCTGTTAGCTGTAGCTGCGACTTTTTCACAATAAAAAAGACGTCAATATACGTTTTCTCTCTTTAGATTTCACATTGTCATACCACATTGACTTCAGGCAAGTAATTTGTTTTTAGTCTGCGTACCACGAGGTTACGCCTGTTAGCTGTAGCTGCGAGTTTTTCACTCGCTTGCCTCATTTACCGTGTTTTTCAGAAACGTGCCGTACGGCTGCGTGCCTTACTGTAAGTCAACACCAAGAAAGATTACGTTGCCTCGACGCCAAAGTGGCATTCCTTCCAGCAGGTAAAGCTCGCGCACTCAAGGCCGCAGCATCCCAAGGGAAATCCGCCAACCTCCTTTAAGCAGCGGAACCAACCTTCGGATCGTTTCCCTATTCTGGAAGCACTCAGAAAAAAAGGGGTTTTAATAAATCTCGTGCTTTCCTTCGCATGTATACTTTTTACTGATATGCTGCACTTAAGAACACCAAAACAATTTTTCTTGAAATGTGACTCGCGGGTGTTTTTCGCTTCGTCACCATCATCACGACAAGGACTGGCGCACACACACAAAAAAATAAAGAATATAGCGATAGCCGCCATTCATCCTTTTTTGTGCTTTTTGTGAGGGTGGGGGAAGTGCTATGCTAACTCACGGTTACTCTACAGCGATATCTTGAAGGCGCCGCAAACCTTCCCGCATAGAGCGCAAAGGAATGGAGGGGTAGTAGGGCGCGCGCCGCGGTGCGGCGAAAGGAGCGGTCACGCCCCTTTCTGCAATTACGCCTCCTCCGTCCGAATGGGACGGCCGGAGCAACACCGCCGCGCGCCCCCGATCCAGGTGGCCGTGCCACGGTCGACGTGTCGCCATCTTCCGGCACTACGCGATGCTGCGCGCTCGCGCCTCGGGCCCTGATTGGCTACGGCCAAAGCGGCCAACTTTTCCGCGCGGAGAAAATCGGTCCAGCAGCAATCCGGGCGAGCGGCGGCGGTTTTCCGCTTTTGCGGATAATCCACGTCCGCTTTCCCGATCCGCGCTCGGTGTGAACGTGCCTTTAGACAGTTACAACGACTATTCGCAATGCCCATAGACTGTCGCACCGCCAAGCGGAATTCAGGAGCGTCCTCTCCAGGAGGGTTAGTAGACGAGAAAATGGCAGCACTACGCAGTCGCTCCCTTGTTCGGCTGTGCTAGCCTCAGTGTTAACGCGTTGGCAAGAAAGGAACACTGCGACTTTGCATGTTCCCTGCATCAGTGAACAAACCGGGCCCTCCGTGACACGAGAAATCTGATTCGTCCTTGCGAGACGCGAAGTTTTCGTCAAAATACGTGGCAACTCGCGCTTTCAGTGCTAGCCCAGAGCGTACACATACTATCAGCTTCGCGAGGCTTTCTGTAGCCACGTAGGTTAGTTAAAGTTATCGTCTGACATATTCAGTTGAAGCTCACCCTGTTTTACTTGCATATAGCATTGGTCAGTGTTTCTTGTAGTCCATAATTCCCATAACACTGTACGCGGGCGGTCGCGCGGGCTCGCGATGTGCTCTTGTATAACTGAGCGATCTCAAGTTGGCGACACATTAAAATAGAACCATAGAACTCTATCCTTTGTCAGCAAAGCGCTGTTACGAATCGTGCGAGCGACGTTTCAATCATTCGAGGACGCGTCTGCTCGACGCCTTTCGTGGAGCGAACGCTTTCCATCCAGCCGTCCTTCGCCAGTGTGTTGGGTTCATAGCCACCGCTGCGCCGCTTGTTTTTGTACGTTTGTTGATAGGTGGCAGCACACTGCAAGCGATTTGCTTGTTGACCGGTTTGAGAGCAAAATGTTCGCGCCCAGATGTCTCTCTAATTGTAAACATGGTGACGCGGAGTGGTCGAAGTCGTTCGGCGGAGGAAATTCTTTAGATTGCTTTCAGCAGTGATGTTGAAGGAAACATCTTGACGACGAGGATTTTTCACTGGACATAGAAGACTGTGAAAGCACCGAGAGTGACAGCGACGATGAACCACCAGCTGCTAACTCACGAGGAGCGAGTTGCACTTGACGTCCCCTCGTGCGTTAATGTTCTTTCACGCTCGTAAGTCACTTTGATTGTATTTAATGTATAATATCCTTGAGCGAGATCAAAATAAAACCATTTGTTCCTCTTGTGCATTGCATGTATTAAAAGTATTGTGGATATTATGGAGCGCCGCATGCCGCCAACACGCTCGAGCTCGACCAGCGAAGCGAAATGGTTAGAGCGATGGAACGTGCATTCACGGCAACAATCCACGCCTCTCGGCCAACTTCTTCGATGTTGCGAAAAGCATACGTGTGCATTCTTTTCGATATTCATGTTTCGATCGTGCTGATCGAACTGCAACATGCGAGTGAAGTGAATTGCACACGGCTAGAGTCTCAGCATGGCTGTGACACAAGCGCTACTGAATGGGATGTTAAATGCTTGTGTTCCGTTGAAGACGTAACTCCGCGTTCCCGACTGCGCAAGTAATGACGACGGCGTATTATGTTTGCAAACCATCACCACGTTAAACGTGTGGTCTCGTGCAGCAGCGATGGCGCTGCTCGCTGGCGGCCTACTACTGCCGCAAATCCGTCAAGCAGGCTCGGTACGTACTACCTCGGAGTACCGTTCAGCTCATACGTCAATTCTAGATCATGCAGTTTTATGTAGCACGCACAGGATTTCGCGAGGCATCGTTATGAATGGTAACCGGGCTGAAATATAACCTTTCACACCGCAGCAAATAATTAGGTGGCGAGTACTTAGCACTTTCCATGGTTTGGGAAGTATTTTAGCCTCATATCCATTTCAGCGCAGCTCATGACTTCATCCGGTGAAAGTGGCACGGGCCGTACGTCCGCACGTCGCATCTGTTCCTATGCTAACAACGGGTTGGCCCTCCTCCTGGCGCCATCTTGAAAAGCACGGCGCGCCACCTATAGTTCGTGGGCATTGCGAACATGTAGCAGTGCTACCGAATGCCGTAAAGAGAAGTCTTCGTGTTCGTTAGATAAATATATGCAAAGAGAACAAAAATGTCGGAACCTTTCATTTAGCGAGTTGGCTCTCTGGAAGGCAATAAATGGTGCAGAGGGTGAGGCCTAATTAAGCCCGCTTTGGCGGCCCACGTACCCAGTTCTGTGCTAGTACATGCATTCTTATTCCTGAAAATTCGCAATGTACTCTTACTGAATAATCGATATCTCCCCTATGTGATCCGAATACACAATCCCACGAGATTTATGATCTTGCTGGAAAAGCTATATTTTCCCGTATAAACTCATATGGCGCATAGATTTTGGTACAGCGAGGGCACGCGCAGTTTTCAACCGATCCCTCCAATATTAATTCACTTTTACAACACACTGCTAGGCTATCATCGGTTTCAACGCAAGAGGCCTAAGTGGTTTGCTTTGAACACAAGACTGAAGTCACCAGTAATTAAAGCGACACTAAAGTGAAACAATGAATGCTATTTTACTGGTAAATCATACTTGGAAAGCTATTGTTAACTTCACCATCACAGCTTCATCAATAGACGGCCAAATGAAGGGCCGAGAAAGTTTTAAATTTCGCGTCGAAATCTCCGCAAATCTGTTAGCGCGAGGTCACGAATTTCCTCGATCTTTTTCTGCATTTTGGCGACATTGGCTCAAAGAAATTTTCTCAACTTGGTCCGTTAAGCCTCGCCCTCAGGGAACAATATACATCCTTTTTACCGACGAAGAAATGGTAGGCACCCAGCTCACGCCATCACAATCTATGACGTCACAGCGATCGATGTGGGAACTTCAGGTGGTGTCGCCACCGACACTTTTCCGCGCGTTTTCTAGCTTACCAAGCATTTTCTTGCGGCAAGAGTAGTGACTTTTGGTTTCCGGATCGATAATTTACTAAAAACCGAAAGACAAGTTTTCTCTTAATGTCTGTTTAGGCTTCATGCAATTATGAATATCAGTTGTAAAATTAGAAAACGAAAAAAAGAAGGTTCAAAGCAGCGCATGTTGGCTGGCTCGTAGATTTATTGTTTTAAGTCCGCAAATGTCGCGCAAGGCACGCGCTCGAATGACGTTCTTACAGCTGCATACTTTTGCGTGTATTGCTCCAAAAAATGCAAGACGTTGAATCGAACAGCTAAACCAGCGAATCGCACGGAGAATTGTCAGCATCGTGAGGCGTGCCTTTAGGTTGTAGAAGAGGTCCAGCTTGATGGCCAGGTCGATGGGATTCTCGGAGGCGTTGACAAAGCTCAGGCCAACGTCCCTGAAGAATGTGACCAAGGCGTCAGCTCTATGCAGCATGGAGGACTCGAGGCAGTCGCCGAACAGCGCCGCCGCCTTCATCGAGCTGGGTGTGAGCTTATTGGAAGTCTTAGATGACGTGGGTGTCCTCGCTGTCGTGGTTGGTCTACGCAAAATATGCCATGGAGAACAAGCTCGTCAGCGTTACGCGATATTGTAAAACCGCAATAAAAGGGTAACGCCACGGTACTCGTACTCCTATTTCCCGTAGGATTATTGACAACCTGGGGATAGTTGGGTTCATAATTAGAGTGGAGAATGAAACAGCACGACGAGACCAAAGCAACGAATGCCACTGCATGACAGGCGCTGACTGCCAGCTGAAAGTTTATTAGAAGCCCTTGTCTTGTGGTTCCATTGGTGTCCTCGTCGTGCTCTTCATTCTACACCCGTAGGATCAGTTAAGTAGAACATTCATTAAATGTTCCTCCTCTTAAAAGAGAGGGACGTGCCAAGGTTGTTTTTCAAGCATCATGGTTATACTTCCACTTGAACCTCCTGACACTGCTAGAATACGTAACATCTAAATTTGCTCCACGTAGATTCTACTTTATAAGTGTAACATCTTAATCTCGTTGCGCTCACAGGTTTCTATAAAAAGTTTCACATATTTGCGAAAAAGCTTTTCACTTGCTCAGTGATACCTATACAAAATGAAATTTTAAGTATTCTTGTCGCGCTTCGATGCTGCTTCTTGCTATCATATTGCTGTGCGTTGTACAGCGCGTTTCACATAAAAAGCACCAAGTATTAAAGAATTAAGCACAGGCGCTACGCGTCTCCAATTAGCGCAGTATTGTCCTGAGCCATATAGAGCACGTCAGAATATTTTTTGCAATCCGCAAAGCTCGGTAATTAACAAAGATCGCTTAATGAACTTTTTAAACAGTAACTCTAGAGAAAAATCTTCAATGCAAAACTTGTAGCGCTTGTTCGGAAACATCAAATTTTCAACCTATGGTAAGATAACTCCCCTGCTTAATTTTTTTTCGGCCTTTCTTTAAAGCGCGCGTACTTTAAAAAAGTACCACGTGACTGCCGCGAAACGCGCGGCGCTCTTAGTGACCTCAAATGTAAGTTGAACGAATTATCAAAGGCTGCTTCGCGCACGGACATCGATTGAACAGGCTATCGGTGACTGCGAGGGACGTTAAGCGACAAAAGAGCATATCGTTTCAACAAAAATAAAATTCTTTAACGAAAAAACAAAATGGGGACGCTTAAGCTTCGCCTTTAAGAGTTGAACGCGATAGCGATATCCTGCCCCTTGTGCGCACTTCGAACACTACGAGTATTTAACAGAATGCGCGCACTAAGGTGTGTGCCTTATGTATTGGGTAGCAGGCTTTAGACCAGAGGCAGTTATGCGCGAGAAACTTTTCGAAGTTGCGATGCACCCACTACATGGTCTTAATACGTGCAGTAATGTGTGTGCCTTCTGTAATGGGTGGCTGTCTTTAAACCACCGAGTCGTTATGATATTGGCATGGTGTGACGCCCGATGGCAATGTACGCTTGTACCACACAATATTACTGCGATATTACATCTCGTACTGTGACACCTGTATACAGGACGTGTATCTTTGGGAAGCATGAAAGTTACTTTCAGTGCAGCTCCAAGCAGAGGCGTGGCTGTGTGGTAGGACACCTGCTTGCCACGCAGACGGCCTGGGTTCGATTCTCACTAGGACTTAACGTTTTTATTATTTATTTTATTTGCAGCTTTCTCGATTTTTTGGTCACGGACCAGATGATAATTTTTCGCTCACAACCAACGGTGCCGACGCCGACGGCGGAATTTCTGCGATACGAGCTCTTTAACGCTTTCGCGTTAAAAGCGCCAGCCACGGAGCAAATGCCACATGAGACCGTAGGCAGCATCTGATGCAGCGTAGGCATTTTTTTTTCTTTTCGCACCAATGAAGAATCACATCTGAAGGGGCGAGGGTGAAAGCATGATGAAGGACCGAGATAAAAGATTCACTCACACGTGGCGAGCGTTCTTTCGTACGCCCCTTCATTATTTAGCGTCCATCGCAGTCACCGATTAGAGCCTCCTCAATCGACCTTTGTGCGCGGAGCACCCTTTGATAATTGCATCAACTTACATTTGAGTTAGAGTCACTGTACAGGGTGTTTCAAGAAATGTGTCCAACCTTCTCAAAAAATCGGGAAAATGCGATATTTGATTGCTGCCTTCAGAATTGGTTTTTATGTAGTGGCAGGGACTTTAAGATGGTTAAAGAAATTATTTGGGACTGTAATTAAAAAAGTTAAATCAATTAACTTTATAATTAGTGGAGTTAGGTGGTTGTGTCAAACGGGAGAATTGAAGTTCTTCATGCCAGAAACCCAACCCAACTTTGAGATTTTGAAAAAGTGGCATCTAATAACATTACGAATTAATGAAATTCAACCAAATTCAATGGCGAAACCTAAACAGAAACATGGAAGAATGCAACTGCCATATTCTTCTGAGACGTCCAAAATTAGTGAATGACTTTTTCTCTAGCGCTAGGCATCTTAAGATGGTTAGAGACATGACTTGAGACAGTAATTAAGAAAGTTAAAATAATTAACTTTTTAATTAGTGGAGTTAGGTGACTGTGTCAAATTGGGGAATTGGAGATCTTCGTGCCAGAAACGCATCCTAACATTGAGATTTCGAAAAAGCGGCCTCTAGTAATGATTACGAAGTAATGAAATTCAACCGAATTCGATGGCTTTCGCTGTTGAAAGCCGTTGCATTTCGTTGATTTCATTACGCCACAACAATTACTAGAGGACGCTTTTTCGAAATCTCAAAGCTCGGATGGGTTCCTCGCATGAAGAACTTCAATTCTCCCATTTGACGCAATCACCTAACTCCACTAAATAAACAGTTAATTACGTAACTTTCTTAATTACTGTCCTAAATGATGTCCTTAACTACCTTAATATTCCTGCCGCTACAGAAAAGGAATTCTGAAAGCCCCGAGCAAATATCGCATTTTCCAGATTTTTTTAGAAGGTTGGACACATTTCTTGAAACACCCTGTATATGCTACCTTTAGGTAGCATATACAGTAACTCTAATCTGAGGGTACGAAAAGCGCCGCGCGTTAGGCTGCAGTCACGTGGTATTTTTTCTAATTCGCGCGCTTTAAAGAAAGGCCGGAAAAAAATTAGGCAGGGGAATTATCTTACCATATAGATTGAAAAATTCGATGTTTCTTAATGAGAGCTAGAACTCTTTTACTGAAGATTTTTCTCTAGAGTTACTATTTAAAAAATGTTGCACTGGCTTAGCTTGGCTATGCCAGGGTAACGTAGCGTTAGCAAAGGTTCAGCTCATTATTATTAGCTTTCCTGATTGCCTAGGATTAGCTTGATTATCATGCTTACTGCTGCTCCAATGACACACACATGGTATACGCATTATGTGGCACATGTATATTTATTTTGCAAGGCGACTACTTTGGGATCCGATGTGTTAAGCTTCTGTTGAGCATTTGGGCTCTCCTCCATGACTAAACCACACTGACAACCGCCAGTCAGAGGCGCTATCAAGCGGCTCCAGCGCAGTGTCAGACGGCGACTGCACAGCGAAGGCGAATAGCGGCGCGCGCGCCGGCGCCAGTACGTCTACCTCGGCCACGACGTCAATCCTCTGGAAAGCGCAGACCGGCGGCAGCGAGTCGCGCGTGGCGGCGGCGGAGTGCGCGGGAGGTGGCGGCTCCGATGCGCCAGTTGTGTGACATCACTCATTCTCGCGCATGCGCAACACGGCTCTTGAGGAGGTGCGCGAAGCTGGCTCGGCTAGGCCAGTGTAGATAACGCTACAAAAGCTCACTAAGGGGGGATGCGGGGCTAAATGTCAACTTTTGAACTGCTGCACTAATTTTAATCAAAATTTCAGGAATGGCTCTCCTCTTGATATTAGGTCATATTCCAATTTTGAGCACCCTAGCATGAACACACAAAAAAAATACTGCAGCTGTTTTAACCCATTAGCGCCCAGCGTACTTTACAAAGTACACTTCATTTTTTTGGAATAGAAAATACACTATCCAATATTCTAATTTTTCTGATTAGTATTTTGATGCTAAAGGTTGCAGCAAGATGCTCCTAATCGAACATATTGACTCAGGTCAATGTTTTCTGTGCTGCGAGTTGTTAAACTTTCGGAAAACGAGCGCCCGTCGAACGCATGTGACGACTACTACATTTTCTCAAATAATTTAAGGTTTCACGCTGTATATATTGAAAAAACAGATTGGTTGTGCTTGAAAAGGAACAATATAATCACGGCGAAGCGCAAGAATAAGCTGTAGTGCACAGTTTTGCTCTGAGGGGTAATCCAATGTTGGTGTACTTTTTGTAGTACACTGGGCCTTTGTGAGAGCTTACATGTGCATTGCGTTGTAGGTTGCCTCAGAGATCAACCCAGGTATTTGCTTCAGAAGAATGCCGTTTTTACGGTCATTTGAGACTCGGGAGACTGCAACAGATGCCGGCAGGGATATACGAGAGCCTCTTGGTGAAGTAATTGTCACTCCCAAACGGCTGAGGAGGAGGGGGACGACGGCTGTGCGAATGAATGCCTTTTGCCTGATGGAACGAAAGAAATTGGGAAGACTGCTTCTGTTTTGATCCGGGAAACGAGTTTCTTTTCGTAAAGGGCAAAGACAATAGCATAGTTGCTATGGCGATGAACTATGACACAGTCGAGCCACTACGCTCTGTAAACAGATGATCATCAACTCAAAAGAAAAACGTAGTGCCATCACGAAACATCATCAGCAGTTAGAGAAATATTGGCATGGGAGAGATTCACCTCCACAATCAAGCTGCGTATAACTTCAGAATTTTCATTCGTGGGAAAATGAGATGGAGGCACCTACTTACACAGATCATCAACATTGCTGCACTAAATGCGTAGAGGATCTGCCAACCTACTGGAGGTTTGCAGACCCTCTATGAGTCGACTGCTGTCATTCACCTGCACACTTGCAAGACACTACCTGTGCCGTGTACACAATAGAACCATCAATAGGTCTTCCGTGTCCAGTGTGCCTGCCAGTCCCCTCCATGCATATGGGCATTTCACAAGAAGATTGAAAAACGGTTGAAGTGCACTGTCTGTGATAAATAGAAATGATGCTGCGAAAAGCATGGTGCAACGCTTCGCATGATGCGCCACTGCTTCGACAAGTTGCATGTGCCAAAACAACTTTTGTATTAGTATGGCAAGGGCCAAGCATGCTGGCTATTCGTGTGCCGACCCAGCTTGTATTGCTATCGCAAGAGCCCAGCGTACTTTTTAAAGTACAGTAGCATAACTTCTGAAGGAATAGATGTAACGCTATGAAACTTGCCAGATATTTTTGTCTACTGTAGCTAGATAAGTGCGCGAAATTTCAATTACATTCAACAAATAGTTTTTGCTTGGGCCTTAATGGGTTAATGATCAGTGATGTACGCCAACTTAGGAAAACTATCATTTCAAAATAATGAAAATGTACGAGTTATTCATCATTTTAAGTCGTTTAGAAGGTTTGTAGTGCAGGATAAAGACAGTCACGTATTTTTATGACGTTTCTGTAAAAATGCCATCGCTCTAAAAGCGAAGATAATTTTTTCCTTGTCACTGCAAGTCAGAGCAGTTATTTTTTTTTTGTGTGTTAGAAACTACATAGGTATCAGTAAAGTACCTTATCTTGTTCGTGACAGAATTTCAGTCTAGAAACAAGGCTTGTAAGCAGCAGCTTTTGGCGAAGCAGCTTGGAATGCGATCTCAGAAAAATGAGTTTAAAGATTTCTCAACATGCTATTTATTTCGATGGTGAACAAAAATTTATCAAATGAGCCTCCTGCATAAACACGGCCTTCCTCATCAACATGACAATGTTCAGTGACAATTTCATGCAATTCTGTTCAATTTTTCGCAGCTTTCGAGCTGTAAATGTGCTCAAAACACGTGTTGGTCACAAAACGAACCAAGCGCTGATCGCAATGAACTCCGAGGAAAACGATGAGGGTTGCAACGTGGGCTTGTTGGTTACTCATTTGAACAGCTTTTGGTGTAGCGCGAAAGGAAACACGGACACGAGAAGGCACAAAGGAACGAACATATAAGCCGAGTGGCACACATACACAGCAGGAGTAACTCCGAATTGGCGCGAAAGCAGCGCTGGGTTGTCACTTGATACGTTTCCGCCAATTTGAGCTTCAATTCCAGTTTTCCAGCGAGTCTGCTCTCGGCGCGCAGCTCAAGATCTGCCTTTTTAATTTATTTATTTGTGCTCTGATGTGCTGTCGACAGAAGGTCTTCTGTGACAAAGAAGCGCAAAGAAGAAACAATCTAACACGGGCATTCACTTCACGTTCGTCTTCTTGCCCGCTTTGCAGCTGCGTCTTCAAAATGGAGTTTCAGAGACGCTCTCCCCTGCAAATTCGCGCCTCCCTCTCGCAAAAAGCATTTTCTTTTGTTCTTTTCTGCTGTAGACATAACAACCAAACTTGGTAAGCATATTCTCAATGAACCATCCATCCAAAACAATTCAAATTTGAAAATGCATATTTTTTTTTGCGAAAGTCGTGCTTTTAGCCTTGCACCCCCCCTTAAGCAATCTTTGTTAACTGCCGAGCTTTGCGAATTGGTAAAAATATTCTGACGAGCTCTATATGGTGCGCAACAATACTACACTAATTGGAGACGCGTAGCACCTATGCCGAATTTTTTATTACTTGGTGCTTTTTATCTGAAACACCCTGTGTGTCATAACTGTTATACACCTTGTGCCATATCTCAACTAAATTTTTTCCTGCGTGATTTGGGTATATTCCGCGTAATAGTCAAAAATACAAAAAAAATATTCTTTCGCATTTTAAGTGAAATTCGGCTGACAGGAGATTAAGTGTGGCAGGAGCTGGCGGACGTCCGCGTCTGAGCTTACGCTAAGTAGGGAAGATTATAGGGCTTCTCTACCTTGTTCGAAAGCACCGTAATTGGCTCGCTCATATATGTGTTTGCTGGTTGAAATGTATATTATCGTACACACATACACACAACACACACACAACACAACACACTCACACACACGCGGGGATTCTGCATAGTACTCAAGTTAAAACGTCTTAAGTTTCCATCCCTACAGGAATACAGCTCACGAAAATATGGCGCAACTAAGCCTCATTTCACGGCCCACTTCTCCCATGTCGACAGCCTGAATTAAAATGTTTCCACCAACGTCACCCGCCCACTCAATGGGACAGTGAAGAATATGCGAGCCGAATATCCAATTCAGAATGCTTCTGAAAAGCGGTTTGCCATTGGCTGGCCATATGCGATAGAAGAGTTTATCAGTCTGCAAACTTCTTACCATCTGCGGAATACAGCGTTATCGGAGTAGCTGACGACAGCGGAAAGATGCTAGCAACATATTTTGATGCATTATACAAGTAAAATGTCTCTGGAAGGTTTTGCGTCGCATGAATGCTCTTAGTTTGCTTAAAGAAACAATCTTCCACTACGCAATATAGTTATTTTTAATGCGAGCACTGATAAATTGAAGTGTACTCGATTTATTGCGCCATGTGTACAAAATAACAGAGAGAAGCCACAAACGCCGGAATAGAGCGCGAAGAAGCAACACGTTAATTTTGGACCGCATACCTTTAAAACAGGAGCTAAGGGCTCTGAGCAATATGCAAATGGAATGGAATTGGGTGATGCTGTTGAAAGCCAATCTGATAGAGTCGAACCTATTCACGGTCAGGGAATAAATAATATCTGCGTTGTACGCGCCAAAACCACGATATGATTATGAGGCACGCCGTAGAGGAGTGATTCGTATAATTTAGACCAACTGCGATTTGTTTTAGTGCACTGACATCGCTCAGTAGACGGGCCTCTAGCGTTTAACCACCATCGGAAGACGACCGCGCCGGCCGGGATCGAACCCGCGTCCTTCAGGTCCGTAGCCGAGCGTTATAACCACTGCTCCACCGCGGCGGCGTCAGCGACGTAACAGACATTGCGTGAAGGCTCTCTCACCTTGCAGTAGTTCGGAATCGCGACACCGTTGTCGTCGTTGGGGTCAAACGTCTCAGTCCGGAGAGGGCGCGTGACGCGAGCAGCGTCTCCTGTTGGTCGTGCGTGCTCGTAAACGATGGCCTGTGCAGCCACCCCGAGCACACGTACGCGTAGAAGTCGTCGCAGGGGTCGCCATGCACGGTCTCCTGCGTACGAAGTAGGCAAGCTTTGCAGGCAGAATCGCTTGATATACATACGCGACGTAGGTGCAGCTTTACACCACAGTTAAGCACTACAAATCATGACCGCTGCATCTTCCTTGGCTTCATTGTCTGTCGGCTTCAATAGGTTGTGCCTAACAAAAGAAACGAGCTTCCCCTTCTTTCATTCTACACATACATCTTCGTGCCATTTCAAGTTCAAAGGCTTACGCGAAAGCCTGCGCGATATGATTGGTCCAGGTTTTGTGATCTCTAAACTTCCGAGAAGGCCGCCGCCAGATAGCGTTTTTTAGTCTGTTTGGCATTGCGGTAACGCGAAGGCGTAGCGTAATACCGAATAGTCTTGCCATTTTTTGGGCGTGTTGGTAAACGGAACTCGTAAACATATTGAGCGCTTACAAACAGGGACGTAAGGGAGACGACAACACAATGCGCTGTGCCATAGCTGTGCCCTAGCTGCCGCCACGTCAAGTGACGCCAGCTATGGAGGATAAAAACAACTAAACATGTAATCTATGTCCTCCGAGATTCGGGGGTGCGACTCGCTAAGCTTACCTCATTGATTACGCGACTGACGGATAAAAATTAGCGCGTGATGACGCCATCATATGACGTCATCATTATGTCACAGATAGCCGAAATGTGTGACGCCATCATGACGTCACTTTGATGTCACGTGGCGCCACGTCGCATGTTGGCGTCAACTCGTGACGTAGCTTCGTCAAAGGTAAGCCGATCACGGAGGCAGTGCAAAACCAGGTGAGGTGCCTCTGATCCTGGAGGCAGTGCAAAACCATGTTAGGTGCCGAAAGCTTTCGGAGGGTGGCGGGCAAGATCAATACATCGGCTGAGGAGAAAAAGGAGATGGTTTTCGCTTTCGAGTCGTCTCAGGTGAATGCATGAGGGACCCTGTGAGGTTTTTGTGCTTAGATTACCGCGTTGACAGTGTCGAATGCCCTCAGTGGTGAGAATCCTGGCACTGCCGTACTGCCATCCTGTTGCACCTTGGATCTTTCGTTCTGATGTATACATGCATCAAGGCGCGGCTTTAGCCCGTCCTACACATCGCATTATCTGCCTTCGTTGTCTCAAATGCATTATGCGATTGTACATGTGAAATACGTGTTCTGTTTACGTTTATCCATCCTTCGTATGTGCCCTCAATTAAAAACGCTAGGGCGTATAAGTTTTCATGCCTAGCTCGCATTCGATGGGGCCGAAACGCAACGAACACCCGCATGCTTAGATTCAGGTGCGCGTCAAAGAATCCAAGATGGTCACAATTATTCCAGAGTCCACCACTATGGCGTACCTTGTAATCATGTCTTGGTTTGCACAAGTAAAACCCCAGCAGTTATTATTATCATCTAGTTCGAAACAACAAGCGAGCCTTGCGATCCAGCGAGCAGATATAGTTCATAAGTTATTATATCCAGTCGTAACTGGCGCTGTATTGACGAAATTTCTGTTCTACCGCATTTTTGTTATCGTCTGATGAAGTTCAAGTAGCTCAGTACAGCAGTTGTATAGAATATATGCGACCATCGCCACGTACCTCACTCTTATATCTCGATCGCATTGATAACTACAGCGACTACGTCATACCTGAACGCCTGCCAAGGTCTGCACAGAGGGCGGGAAAACGTGAAAGCAACAACATGGTCGTAAGTAAGGTCTTGTAAGATGCAATGGCCGTTCATTGATCACGCGCGTCTTGCCCAGATCACTTTGGCAATTATTACCGGGCAATTACTTACCCTTTATATTTTGCGCTTCGTGGAATATGAGTAAACCCCGTAGCTGACATTACGGACTACTAAACATCGTATCTTATTTTACGGTTCCTTTAAGTGATCACCGTCAAATTGTATTCTGTTCAGAGACGAAATCACTCTCGACGCATCATGTTAAGTCTCATGTGAGCTAGCTTGATCCCAGATGAACTCTTCGTAAGTAGTCATTTCCCGAGTTAACAATACTAGACTTTTCTGAAGCCTGTACGGCCTGCTGAAAACCTACAATACGGGACCCAATTGCTCCTCAGCAGTTCTAAACCTTTTCCACCTAGTCAGAGCGAATTTGTTCTGCCTAACAACGCGCATACAAAAGCAAACATTAATATAATGGTTCGCGGCAGTACGCTTAACCTTACTTGAAAGATTAAGGATTCACTAACGTCTTCACGTTATGAACATGAAGAAAGGCTGCGTCTGTTTTCTGTGATGTACGTCTTGCGGAACAGAGCACTAAAGAATTGTAACTTTATGCTTGTGTCAAAAGGCATTTTATCGCTAGAATATATGGATAACCCCCTATCATACTGTTTGCCATGTAATAGCTCACGTATCTCGAGACATTTACCTTATGTATAACCTGATCTATCAGTTTCATGAAATGCGTTTAATTTCTTGAAAGTAGGTATGAAGCGATAGTGAATTCATTCAGAACTCTTGTTCTCTTAAAATTACAAAATTTAAGAATGACTCGAGGCAGAAATCAGGCAATTATACAATTTGAACTAATGTAAATTTTAAACAATAGAGCCAGGCGATTGGCCACTATGGAAGGCTCGAAGCACACGATCCGAAGTGCTCATAACTTTAAGCAAATATAACACCGACGACACACGCGATTCCTTCAGCGTAAAAACTCACAAGGTCTCCTATGCGTCCACATCAGTCGACTCGAAGGCGGAAGCCATCTTCTTCTTCTTCTGAGTCGATGTATTAAACCTCCTGCACCCCCCTCCTATAGCTTTCTGCAAGTAACGTGGTTTTACAAAGCCTCCAGGATCGGAGGAATTGTAAGCTGTCTGCACCTCGCCTTGTCTTGCACTGCCTCCGGGATCGGCCCACCGTTGACCAAGCAGTGATGTAATGTGATGACGTCGTCACGTGATGACGATTTTTTCCGACACTCCTGTTGACGCCGCCGACGGGGTATGCCGGTCAATTTTCGCGTTTGATGAGGCATCTAAGGCTTTCGCCCTAATATTTTTCCTCCAATTTATCATAGAAACTCAAAAATGCCGGAAGACGCAACTGTCACGCGCATTTAACTTACTACACCGACAGTAAGGCACAGGTACCACGACCCTCCTGGGTAAAAACTAGACTTGTGGCATGCAGATGCTCTGCCCTGCAGTACTGTTATGATTGCAAGTGTGATGTCGGCTTAAATTAATTGCGTTGCAAACATTACTAAACATAAATTCTTTTGTGTTTGTATAAACGGAGTTAGGTGCGGCGAATGATATGCTTGAAGCCTTTTATTGCGGCCAATTGTTGAACTCTTGGTTAAAACGTCTATTAGTATAATTAGCATAGTTGCCTAATTACCATCTTAAGATAATTTCGAATTTATTGGTCTGTTGTAAAAGCAATGCAGAAAAGGTAAGCGAATCGCCTCGTGATGTTTATTTGTAAGGAACCTCAAACCTCTTTCAAGAATAAATGGTAGCGTGTTGCGTGTGGTCCACGGTGGTAAATGGACCGTGATAGATGCTTTCTTCGACACGTTTAAGGTTTAAAATTTCGTTCTGTTGAGCGAAGCTGTCAGCAAAACTGGCGCAGTGAGGCTGGCAAAATAATGAGAGCGTCGAATACACACCACGAAGCGGTAAACCTTATGTTACAAGAGCGACACGGGCCAACCGCTTACGCAAAAAGAAAGAAAGCAAGACAGAAGGCAAGAAAGAAAGAAAGAAAGAAAGAAAGAAAGAAAGAAAGAAAGAAGGAAAGAAAGAAAGGAAGCATAAAAAAATTAGGAGACCCTTAAACTTCGCCTTTAAGAGTTGAACGCGATAGCGAAATCCGGCCCCTAGTGCGCACTTCAACCACTAAGTGCATACTTATTAATGTGTATTGTTACACACACACACGCACACAGACACACACACGTGCGCGCGTGAATATATCTATAGTAATGGTACAGGTTTTCCATCTAAAGCACTTCCCTGTGCAAGAGTCGAGACATATTTCTCACAATGGCTCACAGATGGCAGCACATTATCTAACGTTTGCTGTTTGCTTGATCAACGCCTCCACTACAAAGAAGGCGTTGGCTTGATATGTTTTCTGCTAGATGGACATAATTGTCCAGTTTTGGAGCTGTTTGAATGTTCGTGTGTGTTTTTAGCGGCGATGGCTGCACTATCCCGGCTTTTTTCGAAGCATGGCGTCGCGCAAAAAACGTAGTTTGATGGCCTCGCCAATGCGCATACAAACCGCCGAATGGGCTCATTTTCGTCGTGACACCTGCCGAACAAAATGCGTTGAGACTCCTTCCACTACATGGCATTTATGTAGTGTTTTTTTTTTTCCGAAGCAGTTGCAACTAACATCGCGGCTTTGTGGTAGGACGTCTGCTTGCCACGCAAGCGGCCCTGGTTCGATCCTGAATGGGACCGAAGATTTTTATTGTTTATTTTATTTGCATCTTTCTCGATTTTTTGGTCACGGAAAATTTTTCGCTCACAATCAACGTCGCCGACACCGGAATTTCTGCGACACGAGCTTTCTAACCCATTAAGGCGCGAATTATGATGCACTGTCTGCAAATGTCTCAAATTCGCACAACGTAATGCTAAGGCACTCAATATTACATTCCAAGAAAGAAAATGAAGTAATATGCTGTTTCGTGCGAGTTTTGCTAATTAATCTTAATTAGAGGGTAATTGAATATTTAATTAAACTGCAGTCAGTCTTGTTCCATTTTTATATAAGAATAAGGAAATTGTTGGCTTATAATGCATGCGCAATTTGTTTTTGGTTGTGTTCATTTGGTGCGGAGAAAAATATAACTTGTGACGTTGGTCCTGGAATGCGGCACGTCGAACAACCCGTCGAACATCATAGTGCCTTCACCAAAGTGATCGGTTATGGTCATACTTAGCACACTGAGGTTAAGTCAAGACATGTTGACTATGCAGAAGGTTCAGTTGATTCTATGCGCAATGTATCTTGCCCTTTCTTTCCAACTAGTTAGAAAAACTGGCAAAAACAAGTTGCGTCCACATATGTGGACGTTGCGCCTCAAGGGGCTAACGCTATCGCGTTAAAACCGCATGATGGAAGGTGCCTGCGAACAATGGGAACACCATGCCACGCGTTCCCGGTAAATATTAGGTTGCAGCTGCTTTGAACTTCACCCGAGGGCTTCGAATGACGTCAAACGGCCCTTCCTTTTCCCCGCGTGCGATCCCCGCTTTCGAATTTAAAAGGCAGCCCCGTCCAGCAACCCATTCAGTTCATTCTAAGACTGCCATGGGCAGACCACGGAAATTAAAGACAACAGAAGAACAGTGTGAATGCAATGCTCGACGAAAGAAACAAATTCGGCTTGCTGAAAAGGTCGCAGAACCAATCACGGTCTACCACAGCGACCACAAAGCGATTATCACTACCATTATTCTAAAGTAATAATAAAACATAGCCCCCCCCCCCCCCTCAGCATGTGTGTGTGATACAGCATCGCTGGACGTTCACCGTTTCATGGCGGGATGGTGGCCAATTTTCTGAACTGGTCTCACTCAGACTCAGTCTCATCACGATGTTTCTCAACCGGACTCACTCAGACTCAAACTCACCAAAATATTACTCAGCCGTACTCACTCAGAGTCAGGCTCATGGCTCAATCTGAGTCTGGGTGAGTGAGTGAGTCGACTCATGAGTCAGTTTGCCGACCTATGTAGGAGACCAAGAGTTACCAAAAACCTAGTGAAAGAACATAGACGGCAAATTGACTGCAAAGCACGGAAAATGCATAATTTATAGAGATTTATAAATGCGGCCGATGTTCAGGGTATTTTATTTAAATATATTTCCAGGTCGATGCTGTCCCTCGCGTGATCAGTTGTCACGCTTTTTTGGCGCTTTGTACCACAACTTCGAAGCGCTCAAATAAACTAACAAAAACCCTAGATAGCCGCAAAGAATCGGACATGATGCCCTCGAATGCGATGCTCACATGCTAGCGAAGGCAAATGTGCACGTAGTTATTAAATTGCCTTATTAAGCTTAATAACTAACGCAGCAGTTCTAGCAAAATAATGCCCAGTTCGCGCAAGGCTGTACGCTTTCATTGGCTCAACCCGAGTGAGCTTTGATACAATATGTGTACATGTAAAACCAACGATATAATTTGAACTGCAGTCATCTGAAGAGCTTGTGAATTAGAAACTGTTTATACTCGTAGACAATGACAGTACTGAAAGCAGCAAACCAGCAGATGCACGATACTATTGTTTTCATTAAAAGAGGTAAGTGACTAACAACGCAACGCCATAAATTTTTTTGACGATAGAAGCATGATGAGACCCTGCTACGAATGAAAATCATTTCCTAAACCGATTTTGATTTAATCTAAATTTGAGAACGGCTGCTGACTACGACGTGTGTATCATCAGCGCCATCTATGCGTACTAGAGGAGCGAGACTGCTCCCAGAGCGATCTACACGTGCCTCTGTCTTGCAGTGCTGCCTCCATGTTACGCCATGTTACTTCATATCGTGGTTTTGGGACGTTAAACGCCAGATATTATTATAATCCATGTTACGCCTGGAGACTTCCAATAACAAATGCTTCGCCGTCCTATACAGCGCTTCCCCTTTGCTGGCGCCAATTCGACAGCTTCAATAAGCCACCGATTATCTGCGCGATATCAGCATCACATATGGCCGGCCCAGCTTATCAGCCCCCCCCCCCCTCTTATTGTCAGCTTGCATATGGACTGCTCCTGTTTACTGTAAGACACAGCGCTGTCTTTTGATGTCTGGTCTAACATTATTTTAACTTCTCGTTGCGCAGTCCTTGCCTTCGCAAGCTTCTTTGTAGTGCTCCGTTAAGTTTGTGCGCCATGTGTCAATGCGGCGTCATGTGTCAAGCGAAATTTCAGATGAACTGAAGCATTACGAAGTCAAACTACTCGTCCCGATTTCGTAACGCCTGTATCGCACGCTCCAAACCAGTAAATAAACGATCAGGGACACCGGTGAATAAATTACAGGTAAACATACTCTTGCGTACATCCTACAGGCCGGCTGGCAGTGCATTTTAAAGACGATAGTCTTTTTTGGGGAACTTAAACGCCGAAATTTTGGTCTGTCTTTCTGTCTGTCTGTCTTTCTGTTTGTCGGCACGTCCCTCGATTCAGCCACCCGGCCAAAGTTGAACCACTTGCCCAAGGGCCAGCCATCGTGAACGGCTGACTAGGTTCACACTTGTATACATTGTTGATCAAAAAGCAAACATTACGCATATCTGAGGCACAAAATCACTAGGTAATTATTAGGTGGTGTGTTCCTTTAATAGAAAATACATAGATACGTAATTCTAGAGACCCTAGTTTCTTAAGCTGCGCTGAAAATGCGACTGCGCCGAAACTTGGCTTCCTCCGTGCCCTCTGCACGAGCTCAATGTTGTGTTTCGGTTTCGGTTCAGTATTGCACTGTACGAATGCCATGGGGCACCGCTCTGGCATTCCTGCTTTACCCAGGCGACGTGAATATAAAAGAGTGTGCGGAGAGTACTCGGTGAGTGCGGACGTTTCTTCTGCTTCGGCGCTTCGCGCCAAACAGCGTGTTCGGGCTGGCTGGCGTCCCCGCCGGTCGCGTTGGTCACCGCCGGTCTTCGCCTGCTGCTGCGCCGGGACTACCAGCCCGCAACACAGCATTCACGTTTCCCGACGTATTGCCAGATGGCGTTCATATCTCACGCAGCGCCTCTTCTATCGTCTTTAGACGGCATTTGCAGCGAAGCACGCAGATACGTGGCCAATTTTTCTGTTCTATCCCGAGTATTTGCCTTCTGTATATTAATCATAAATAATACTCCTGAACTAAGCCGGCCAAGACCCCTAGTAGCTATTCAAGTCAACCCAAGTTCCACTGAACAGGACAATCTAACCTGAATACAACAGTTTAGGTATTTGTCGTCCCTTAATCCTTGTATCAGTTTTCCCTGTTTAACAGTTTCAATACTTCTAAATATAGAGCGTACACCATTGAAGAGATTGCGTCTGTATGCGTAACCTATTTCTGGATCGGGGTTTTCCCGCTCTTGTCGTGAAGACTATGATCGATGCGGCGCTCGCGTTTCAACTAAGTGCCACTCATGAACTAATTTTAACTACCGGTATTTCTAAATGTATACTGCGTATATTCGATGGTAAATGTCTTCTTATGAAGCGAGGTTTGAGGTCACAAAACATGCAGCGCAATCATTTTCGTAGGCCTCTCTCTCTCCCATAACTCGTGAGAACCCGCTCGACATCCAAGCCGCTGCATATACTGGAGTCCATACAGTGTGCCACATGACTGTAGAAGCCGCCTCGTTAGAAGGATTACAGCTTTGCACATTCATCTACATGATATTTAACCTCGCGTGGCGTTATTACGGGCAACGAACGGCGCTTACTTTGAGCAGCGACGCCGCTAGGCGACAGGAGACACTGTTGCACAGTTGCGCGACCCGATGCGGCGGCTTCTTCGCTCCGGCTTGCAGATCAGGAGGCACCGAGCGGTGGTGCCTCGTCAGAAGCAGCACCACGGTCGTCACTGTCACGACCACCAACAGTAGAACCAGTCCGGCTCGGAGTAATTGCGCCTGTTGCCTTGGGCTCAGGCAGCGGTCCGTCATGCGAAAATCCATCACTTCGACGGCGTGCAAGGGAAGCCTGTACGACCAAATCCTATATACGTCCGAGGCTCGACGCTTTCCAGGAAGCTCTGCATACAGGAATGGAAGTTGGCGTAACCGAGAAAGATCGCTAGAGCACTGACAATCATTATAAATGCAATTCTCCGCCTTACAGCTAAGATTTTTCGCAAACAATCGGACAAAACGCAGTCCCCTTGTGAAACAGGCATGGCCGGCACTCTCACTTACTGATGCTTTGCGTTCTCTTCACGAAAAGTGACTACGTATTCTGTGATCCAAACAACACAGAAGTTCAAGGGAAGATGTAGGCTTGAAGAGTTTAAAAAATCCTTGAACAGGGAATATCAGTGGAGTCATTGCGACAAGTGGACTTTTCTTCTTCAAGGCTGCAACTGCCTTGACAAACACAAGAACATTTTCCAAACGTTCACGCCATCGACATTCCTTTTTCATGGTTCTATGGTGACATATGTGCACTCTAAGAAAAAAAAACGATTATGTGTCACTCCTTTCGGAGAATCGTGAACTTGCCCCGTATATGAATCTCTTTAAAGAGGCGCGTTAACTCTCTTGTGGGTGACACGACTCTCCGAAGAGAGTACAATGATCTTCGAAGAGAGTGGACGTGCCTCTTTAAAGAGAGCCATATACGGGCCAAGTGAGAACTCTCTGAAAGGAGTAAAATTACTCTTTTTCTTTAAGTGCAATGCCTGTTTCCTTCCATTCATATGGGTACTGAACATGTGCTTCTTTGGTGGTTCTTCAGGGAAATAGGTCACTAATACCGATGTAGGTACTCACACAGGCTGCTGTAAGTGTATAGTGAGTATAAGTGAACTGCTCACACCGGTTTATGTAAAAGCAACCGCGTCCACTTGCACAGAACCTTCAGATCCTATCAAAATGTCTTACACATTTCTTACTGTTTGAATTCTATGTATTCTATGTATTCTATTCATTATTCATTCTATGTATGAAGTGCTAGCATATTTACTAAATTTAACATTAACTGATGGAATTTTCCCCGAGGAATTGAAAATAGCCCGAGTTACACCAATACACAAAGGGGGAGATAATGGACAATTTAGTCATTACAGACCAATATCTATCTTAACTGTGTTCTCACAAATTTTCGAAGATATAATTTACGTCAGATTAGTTACATTTTTTAACGCACGCAAAGTAATTACAAAGAGTCAGTATGGCTTCCAAAAGAATAAATCGACTGAACAAGCACTTTTATATATCAAAGATAAAATAATAACCAATACTGAAGACAGAAACTATACGCTTGGTCTATTTTTAGATCTAAAGAAGGCATTTGATTCTATAGATCACAAAATTTTGTTACCGAAATTAGAGAAGTACGGAATAAGGGTTGTTGCAAGTCGGTTGCTGGCAAGCTACTTAAATAACCGTCAACAGTTCGTACGTATGCAGGATGTTTCGTCTAGTTATTTAACGCTTGAACGAGGCGTCCCTCAGGGCTCCAAGCTAGGTCCGCTATTATTCATAATTTTCGTAAACGATATAGTTAATATACCTTGATTCACCAGGGGTGCTATGCAGGATGGCCCGAGTTTGGCGAAACTCGGGATCTTCCCGAGCTCTGGCGACACCCCCTTTTGAACTAGCGAATAGTACGAGAAGGTGAAATCCATCCCTCAGCGCGCGCTCCGTTCCATTGGTTACGATGGAACGCGGCGTAACGTCAAGGGCGGTCGAGAAGGTTGGGTGGTGTCGTCAAACTTCTTTCATTTGTTTGTCGTTCCACTGAGTGCAGAAGCGCACCCATGCAAGAAAAGTGGCACAAAGCTCTACTTACTATATTTTTTCTGTGTGCGCGGGCCGTTTGAATTCATTTTCAAGCGTCTAATGTATGCACTAAGTATCCTTTAGGATAATCAGCACCGTGTCCTCTGAGATTAGTTCCGACCGAGCGCCTTGTAACACGGCGGCTAGAGCTAATCGCCGAGGCCACGTGTATAATCACCATGGTCGGCCTGTACATTCTAGCGCGTTGCTCGGCCGGCGCGCGCCGTCGTCGTTCTCTTCTTCATCGTCTGCTCGCTCCCAGAGCACGTGCGCCCGGCTGATTAGCTAATTGGCTGGGCGGTATACCTAGCTAAGTCAGCTCGTGCTATGACGAAGCTGATTAGGCCAAATCATGCGAAGGCCGAGCTAACTAAGCCACGTCTTACTAAGACCACGCTAATGAAGTCGTGTAAAGCTAGGAACAAGGTAATTATGATCATGCTACTAACACGACGCTAATTAGGAGCATGTAATTAAAACCACGATAATCAAGACCTCACTCACCGAGATCGCGTTAATTAGGGTCGTGCTAATTAGGATTATGCTAATTACATCTGTACTATTCAGGACCTTGCGAATTAAACCTGAGTAATTAATGCCGTGGTAATTAAGACACTATAAATTAATGTTAACTAACACGACGCTAATTAGGAGTGTGTTAATTAGGATCGTGCTCATAAGAATTATGCTAATTACCTCAGTATTATTCAGGACCTTGCGAAATAAACCTGAGTCATTAATGCCGCTGTAATAAAACATCGTTAATTAGTGCAAATTAACACGACGCTAATTAGGAGCATGTACTTAAAACCAAGATAATGAAGACCTTACTCACTGAGGTCGTGTTAATTAGGATCGTGCTAATTAGTACTGTGCTAATTACCTCCGCTCTATTCAGGACCTTGCGAATTAAAACCTGGGTAATTAATGTCGTGGTAATTAAAACATTAGCAATTAAGAAAGGACATTCAATATCAGGTTAGTTGAGACCTTCCTAATCAATAGCACCAATATTGAAACCGAACTGACACGGTCATTACTCCGAAGCAGACCAAGCATACTGAGTAGACAAGCCACGTAAAAAGCCGGAAGAAGCTCGGTGATCACAAGCTCCTCCGATGGCTCCAGCTTTCGCACAAGTAGTGCAAGCTGACCAAATTATTTTATATGCAAAGAAGCTGCTGAGTAGTGTCCGCCGCATGAAACACTTGACAAGCACACCGGCACTACGCAGTTACGAGTTGAACTGGGGCCTTTTCAGAATCAACGAGCTTGTGCCCGAGTTCGCGCGTCAATCAATTTGATTGACAGACGCCCGCGGCGAAGAGCGGGTCCACCCACCACGTTTCCTCTTGCCGAGGAACAGTGCTCACGACGCAACGCCAGCGAGCGGCACGATTCATCTATGAGCCTAATCGCACAGACTATGCACACACGCACGAAGAACTAAAGTTATATCATCACGTGGCTACGATTGTCTCGCATTCACTTTCACCGCTCTCACGACGTACCACTCACAGCTATGAAGCAAGCGCCCCTGGTGGGATTTTCGGCGAGAACTATTTACTTGTTTGTGGAGGCATTGTTTCTACCGATTCGCTACTACAGAAAAATTTTCAGACGTGTAATGTAAGTATAGCAGTAACCTGTCCATTTATTTATCTGTAATATTCCAGAGAAGCGAAACGAGCTGCACCAGAGTGCTGCGTGTGCGCCCTTGTTGCCTTCGAGAGTGGAAATTTCCATGCTGCAGGTGGAACGAAAGAATTTTCCGAAAGAGGACAAACGCCCACGAACACGCCCGTGGGAGGCGCGATGATCAGTTGGCAAAAAGATAGCGCGACAATCATGCTGACGTCGCTGCACTGTCAAAATGTTGACTGAGTGGCGGCGCTGACGCGTTCGCACGCGGTGTTCCTTTGAAAACCGCCGCAAATGCCGCATGTGCGCTTGTGACGCCATTCTCGTTCTTGTAGCCGTTTTTATCAACGCTGCTATCGCGTGCTCCGCACTGTCTACCTGTCATGACCACCGTAATGCAAGCTCGGAGCAAACTCGTGTGCCCGAGAAGCTCGGGCCATCCTGCATAGCACCCCAGAACTGATAATGTACGCCGACGACACCAATCTATTTTTTTAAATCACGGGACCTGAATGAATTAGAACACAGTGTGAACCACTACCTTGTATCACTGGCTTGCTGGATGAATCAAAATAAATTGCAATTAAACGCCGAAAAACAAAGTACATTATATTCAGGTCGCGCAATACACCCATCGATAATGAAATAACCATCACTTATGCAGGAATGAAACTGCAGCAAGTGACAAACCAGAAGTTTCTTGTAGTGACGTTTAATGAAGAGTTAAGCCGGAACGCGCATATTAGCCAACTATGTGTAGACTTATCAAAAAGTATTGGTATTATCTACGGAATTTCTAAACTGATTCCCCTATGGCTGAAACAACAGCTATACAATTGCCTTTTTTATTCTAAGCTGTGCTATGGAGCTCTGGTCTGGGGAACAACTACCAAAACTAACTACAAGAAACTTGTACTTCTACAAAAAGAGTTCTCCGCCTCTACTGCAAACACCAAGGAAATTACGCAGACTTGAGGACAGCACCTGTCTTTGAAAGATATCATATGCTTCGTGCTGATCAAGTCTATTATATGAAAATATTGCAAATCATATACAGAAAAAAATTGTATGAGCATAACGAAGGAGCATGACAACACACTCATCCAATCCGTCAAAACCTACGCCGTCCACAACGAACACGAAAAAATTATGGTAAATTAACTTTTACCTATCAAACAACTTGCATATTCAACAAATTGGAATATTGCCACGCCCACTTCTTGTCTTGTTTTGATGTATTCGGGTTTGACCGGCAGAGACGGTTATCAACGCTCGACGCTGTCCGCGAAGTAGTGTTCTAGAAGCGTCGAGATTGTAGTAGATCGGTTTGTTAAGATTGCGCCCCGCACGCGAATGTTCCAGCTTTGTCTAGAGATTACGCCGCCACTGAGCGATATTGCTGGAAACTTCGATAGCGCCTGTATAAAAGCCGACGCGCGTGACTGCTTGTCAGTTGATCGACGTACGACGCCCTGTTCGCCGCTATCATTGTACAGCGTGCATTGCTGTAGTTCTAGTTCTCATTTTCCGGCCACAAGTTCGGCCAAATAAATAGTTTCATCCTACAAACGCCGACTGCTGTTTTCGTCGACGTCACGACCACGTGACAATATAAGCTTAATTTTGATTGTACAGAAAAATCATTCAAGGTACAAGTTGAAAGGACTGAGTGTTGGGCGAGTTGGTACTCCATTACTACCAAAAAACTGCGCGAAAAAAACAGGGACAAATGAGACACACGCACAAGCGCAGACTAGCAACTGGAAGTTTATTGAAGGAAACACAAATATAAGTTACAAGAAAAACCACGTGATCGATTATCTAACCGCCAACCTCTAATCAATCACGTGGTTTTTCTTGTTACTTATATTTGTGTTTCCTTCAATAAACTTCCAGTTGCTAGTCTGCGCTTGTGCGTGCGTCTCACTTGTCCCTGTTTCTTTGCGCAGTTTTTGGTAGTACAAGTTAAAGAAGTGCTAATGCAGGAAAACATACTGTTTGATGGATCACAAAAAATACTGATGCTAGCAATGATAGTAAGTCAGGCGTTGGAATTTTTGTACTGCATGTATTGTATAAACTATAAAAATGTTATGTATCACATGCCTCTAATGTTCTAGTCTGATTCTTTCCTGAGGGATTATGTTATGTACAAGATTTGTATAGTCAGACAGATTCAATGTAACATGACATTTTTTGTCAGGTATTTCTTTCTCTATTGCTTCTTTTGTTCATGATGGTCTGGATGCCGCGAAAGCTGTATTTTTTATTTTTTTATTTATTTTGCTGTACGAACTGTGTACAAGGGTGTTGGGTCCTCTGTCAGGCTATATGCCTTTAGTCCCAACATCCTTTTGTTTCTTGTTTCTTGTACAAGAATACAATAAAACAAATTTTGAAATTTGAATACCGCGGCGTAACCGTTAACAGCACTACCCACTTAGTCGCACAGTTTAGGGACGCACGCTGAGCTACGCGTCTTCGTTGTCATGCGTGCGTTTTCGATTCAGCTGAGTATGCGTGGAAAGAAAGCTCCGTGAAATCGTTCAGTTCTCAGCCTACATGTAAGCCTAATGATTGAGCTGACGCTACGCTAGCTCTTCTGAAAGGGAATGGCGTCACCTGCTTACCTTGCGTCAATGTAAACGGAGAAGGGCGAGACAGTGGAGTGGTCGCTAGGCTCGAGGAGATGGACACAGGGACAGGATCTCCTGAGACCCTGGGTCGTGGATGAACTCGGATGCAACCGTCGGTTTGCTTGCAGACAGGCGCGTGAGCGTGTGAGGCTCGTGAATTTGTTTGTTTGTTTGTTTCCTCAATATTATGGCACTTACCCACACTGGGGGATTGGCCAAGACTGCGTATCGCAACTTCTCTCTGATACCTTCACGAATGCATATTATTAATAATAACATTAAACACTGAATTAAAGAAAAATATTGAAAAAAGTAAATAACAGCTAGTGTATTAAAATCATTGTGCACTTTTGAGCAGATCAGACAGCTGCATTCCTCTGACCCGAATAATTTGTAATTTATTTCAATTTAGACTGTTCTATTTCATCACATTTTTAATTACTGTAAGAATATTTAGAGTAGATATTAAAATGGGATACGTTTTGCAGCTTGAAGAAAATTACACACCGCATCGAATACATCCCTGCGGCGATAGTAGTAGTAGTAGTATTCTCTTACTGTATGGCTCATACCCACTCTGGGGGATTGGCCAAGAATTCATCTTATGAAATTTTTTAAAAAGTATTTTGAGTATTAAATGTTGATGTCATTAAAAAGAATAAAAACAATGCGAGCAGTCCTTCGTCTTTCTCCACAGTCCGACCGCGGGCTCGCGTCACTCGGCTGTTTAAGTGCCTGCGGAATATTGGAACCTGGAAGACTAGGTTCATAACGAATCTTCGTTTCTCACGTTGCCTACGTTGTGATGTTTTCTTTGCAACCTTTATTCATTGACATTCGCCTCGAGCACATCACAGTTGTATGCTTGCAAGTACCATCGAGATTACAGCTTCTCTTCATTAGGCCAGAAGACGAAAACGTGGAAATTCTGCTGCGGTGGCGCTGAGGCGCGGAATTTTCGCTCAGCCAGGAATGAGAGAAAAGAAAAGCAACAGAACGCTGCTCCGCGAGAGCGGACTTCGTAAGTTAAATGCTGGGCATTACGCAGCAACATTTTGCTTTGTTTATGATTTGTATAACTGCATGCCTTCTTAGATTTGACATTTACTCTTTGTAGCCTGTTTGTAATATAGTCACTACCGTCCATGTTAGAACTTCTGCATACTTAATTGTTTTAGGGACGAAGCACCTTAGGGTCTACGCTTGTCCGTTGTGTGGTGTCCGTGCTCACGGCAAAGCACTGTGTAAACTTCCCTAAAAATGTGCAACAATAGACTAGCATCAATCATAATTGTGACAGAACAATATAAAACACCTAGAAGTACGAACCCTTTATACTAGTCGGCGATTTCAACGTAGACATTACGGAGCTTATGACCTAGCTTTGTCGTCGACGCTCACTTTCCGCTGTCATGGTGGTTAGAAAACCGTTGCTATAGTGTAAACGTATGTCTATGTGTGTATGTGAATAAGAAAAAAAAGGTTTACAATAGATGAACAACAATCACAAGTGTGACAAAACAATATAAAACACCCACAAGCAAAAACCCATTATACTAGTCGGCGACTTAAACGTACACATTATGGATGATTAATACCGAGCTTTGTCGCCGGCTCTTTATGTCTTTTTCTGTCACTCAGTTTACATCACATGGGGAAACGCTCGGGTAACATATGTGAGACACAAAAAAGGTTGAACAGCACACTAATATCAATCATAATTCTGACAAAGCAATATAAAACTCCTACAAGCACAAACCCTTTATACTAGTCGGCGACTACAACGTAGACGTTATGGACCTTAGGACCTAGCTTCACCCCCTCGTTATCATTCATTTCGTGGAGATGCGTTCCGTACCACACATTCTCTTTCTGCCACAAAATAAAAAGGTCAAAACACCATAAAAATATCGACATTATTCACCCATCAATCAAGCATATGACACCAGCATAGAGTTTCTCACAGATACCTAGAGGGAAATCGGGCGCTACCGAGCTGTTGTATACATGAGAATGACGGTATATGTGAGCTTCAGACTTGGCTCGGATTGGTATCGTTCACGAATAGCCCGGACACCTCTAAGACGCCTCTGGCTTCAACGCGTTCCTTGCGTCAAAATGGCTGATTTCTTGCTGAAGGATCACGTAGTAAGCTATTTCTTTTTTATCATTGCACAGAAACGAGTTTTATTCAACTTTGGAAACTTATGCGTTGATGTACAAGTAACAAACGGCCGCTAAACTTGGAAGGCAGACGACAAAGCCAGTGTTCACTCTGCGACTGTTCGTCGTCTGTTTCTTTCTTTCGTTGTTTCGTTATGCCGTACAGGTGGGTGGACTTTTATTCTAGAATATAACACGCGTGTTTGAGATCCCTTTATAAAAGTTTTCTTTTAGAGAAACTTTACTTTCGCAGTCGCATCCGCTTTTTAGCCGAAGCCTCGCTCAACACCAGCCAACACAAGCCTCGCCGACACATATACCGTCATTCTCATCACGGCAACGGCGCCCCTTAAGGAATTCGCATAGACGGTGGCACCAGATTTCCCTGTTCGCATTATTGAGAGAAACTCTATGGACAGCACAATGCACGCTGGAGTGAAAATACACGAGAGGACGCTGCGGTGCAAATGCGTATGTAAGCGCGTTCCACACCACACATTCTCTTTCTGCCATTCATGAAAACGAACGTAAGGCGCGGCATGCGGCAGCTCATCGGGAACGCCGACGACAATCTAATACTCCGGAGGCGAGGGCGCGGGAAGCGGCGGCAAAACGGCAAAAACGACAAACGGGAGATTCACGGTTACCGAACGATCCCCAGTGCTTAGCCCACTCATCATCATTCATTTCGTGGATATGCGTGGATTTTTTTTTTGTTCTATAATCACTACCACCTCTTATCGTGTGTATGACTCTAAGCCATCTATAAACCATGTAACATTTTTCGATGCTCCCCTACGCAATGCGCTTTATGGGCCTTAAGGTATATTGAATAAATAAGTAAAAAATCTTTAAATGATTGTGTACGCTTGGTAGAGACTCCGAAACAATTTTGACCAACTGTGGTTCCTAAGCATGGTCTAAGCTTAAAGGGGTCATGAACCACTTTTCCAAGTAATGATCTAATGGCCTCAGTATCGGAGTGTACTGCCTCCCGAATCGATTGCCGCAAAAATTTCTCGAATCCGTCAAGAATCAGCGGAGTTACGGGGGTTTGGCGCACGCTCCCGGCGCTTTCTCTCTTTTCTCGTGCCGGCGAGCGCACTGGAAGCTAGACAGGGAGGGATGGCATGGGGGAAAGAAGTTACGCCAGCGCGCGTCATGAAACGCGATCGCTCTCCCGCTGTGATTCGCTTGCGCGAGTGCGGCTACCGTGTACTGAGGAGTGCGGCGCCGGCACCCCGCGGCAAGAAGCGCATCTGATCCGAACGCCGCTCTCAATTTACGTCGGCTGTCGGCCAATAAGCATGCTATGTCTCTTGCGACGTACAGCGGACAGACGCCCCGCCCACCGACGAGAGTGAGAACCGGCCTCTGTTTGAAAAGAGGGTGCCTGAGGAAACGGCAACTTCGCGCTCCGCTTGTGGCCATTACGCGGCGCGCACGACTGTAATATTTGGCAGAGCAGTTCATAGCCGTGTCAGCTTTCCGCAGGATGTGTTTTTTCAATCAGCCCAAGGGGTGCTTCATGACCCCTTTAAGTACACGGGCGTTTTGCAGTCACCGTGGCCTAGAATCGAAACCACGCACTTCTGCTTAGCAGCACATCGCCATAGCCGCTAAGACATCATTGCCATATCCGCTAAGACCCTAATCACGTAACTCATATTTCAGTACTTCCTGCGTCAGCGTACTAACGGCTACTATAGACTCAAGGCACTTCCAATCACGTTAGACTTCCTGAACCCAGCTGTCACTAATTTTGCGGAGTATCCATACCTTCTATTCCCTTTATGCAGGATATTTTTTTTCTAATTCGAAAACATCAAGCAGCTTTCACACGTTTTCAATGTCCGATATCTTCTCAAACTTTTACAAACGCAAGCCGGATCTGGCTCCCTTTCAGTGGTGTTCATTCTGCGGAGAAAATGAGAAAAAAAAAGTTACTGGTTTGGGCTACTTGGCAATAATTCACGGTAAGGTTATCTGCGCCCCAATTAGAGACAAGGAACGCACAGACATAAGTGAAAAATTTCCACTGCGTTTATATGGGTAACGAATATTGAAAGACAACTGATAGTGCTTATCTTGAAATAGATTTTGATACGTACATGTGTAATCACAGCTAGAAGCTAAACCATACATACTCGTGCGGTCCCTATACTATCGAAGCCTATCATATACCAAAATAACAATAAAAAACAGTATAACACCAAAAGATGCGCACGCCAAAGAAACACGCACCTATGGCATAGCTTTGCATGTCGAATTAAGATACATAATCTATTTCTGCGATAGTCCCAAAGAGGCCACACAAACGCAGTTTCCCCCCAGGCGATTGCTCTCGGACGTCTTAGTCATCTCCCTCGTCGACAACTGATTATTGCGTCTGTTGACCACACTGTCTTCCCAGAACCTGGCCTGGTATCCAGGACAGCGAAAACTTAGGTACCCATGCGCCGGTCAATGCCATTTTTATTGTGCTCCCGAAGTCTCTCATTCAGGCACCTTCCCTTCTAGTCAATGTGTTTCTTCCCGGATGTCAGCGGAATCTCGTATACCACTTTTTTCACGCATTCGACTAACTGGTTTATGTGATCCTTTGTGCATGCGTTTATTTTTTCTATCGCCTTTTCCTTTTCCCTTGCATAGCGACGACAAGGTATGGGGCGCCGTAAAGAAACACCTTATCACCGACCCTGCCAACGGCCTTTTCAGACCATAGGAGACGTCGTAAAAGTACGCTGCTACAGCGGCCTTACGAAACTGGCCACTGTCGCTTTGGGGTCTCTTCGGCACACTGTGTCGATGAAGGCGAAAATGCTTGAGGTCTATGTACTTAGATTTGGGTGCACGCTAAATAATTTCAGGCGCTCAAAATATTCGGAGCCCTCCAATACGGCGTCCCTCATAATCATATCGTGGTTTTGGGACTTAAAACCATAAGAATTATTATATTATCGGCACACTGTGTGACTTGGGCTTTTTGACGGCTTGCAATACAGTCAGCCACTGGTACAATGACATAGCCTGGATACCTTGCATGTTGAATTCAACCAACCTGAGCCTGAAAGCTCCCTTGCACCAACTGGTAGCAAGACTTCTGTAAGGCATTATTTCGACATGTACTTGCCACTCCCTTCGTTACAAGCTTCGAGTGAGTGAGAGAAAACATTTATTGAGGTATAAAGAAACGGCTCCGAGTGACCGGAAGTGTAGAAGACCAAATGCATTTTGCGCATGGTTCATTCTTCCAGCACACTTCTGAACAGGAAAAGGTTAGCCACAAGTCCAGAAACCTTATGTCTCCATCCATCTCTTTAGTATGGCCAAGGCGCGGGCGTAGCCAGAAATCATTTTCAGGGGTAGGGGAGGGGTTCAACCACCCTTTATGTATGTTTGTGCGTGTGTTTGTGTGCGCGTATATATGCAGGGTGTTTTTTTTTAGAAAATACAGATTTTGATATGAATTCTATGACAGTCACGCTCCAGTCGTTTGCGCAACGCGTACTCTGTGCAGAAACGGAAATATTTTGCCGCAACTAAAATGACATCGTCACGACTAAATCACTAAAACTCGTTAATTAACGTTTTGATTACTGACTTCACGGCAGTTGTTTATATTAGAAAGTTGTAGTGCGTGTCAATTTATGGGAAACCCATTTTTAACACAGAAGCTGCTCTAGTTCGGCGTAAAAATGTGTGGTCGTGTCCGAAAACTATCATCATCATGAACGGGTATGTGCCACAGAATTTGGGCAAATCCCACTACTCACCGCTACGGCGTCGCCGGTAATAACCCTGATGGGTGACCGAACGAGTATAGAGGGAGAAGAAGAAAGAGGGGAACAAACAGAGAGAGAGAAAGAAAGGTATAAAGACAGAGAGAGAGAGAGAAAACTTTTTGCCGAGAAATATTTTTCACTAGGCGGGATTCGAAGCCGCGTACCCTTGATCCGAAGGCGAGCGTCCTAACCACTCGGCTATCCAGGCACGCTAGCAGAGCGCAGCATAGCCTTGTATAGTATAGTGTAACAAGGGGGTGGGATAGGGAACTGAGTGCGAGGAGGACAGCTGTGATGGCGAGGAGGAGGGAAACGAGTAGGAGAGAGAGTAAAACGTACCACAGCAAGAATGACAAAGAGATAAATAGAGAGTAGAAATGCAGAAAGAAAAAGAAAGAGAGAAAGGTAGATCAACGAAAGAGAGAGAAAGAAAAAAGATAGAAAGAGGAAGCAAGCAGCGCGTCGTCTAGTGACCAGATACCGCACCACCTGGCCAAACCGCGCATGCGCAGTAACTAAGTCACGCCCACCGACAGAGATCGCGCGCAACCTCCGCTCTATATAGTGCATAGCCTGGCTGCATCCGATCGTGTCCATATAGTCATGGGGCGTCTTAAGGAAGTGTGCACTCTTTAGGAGGAAGCCGCGCATCTCGAAGCTAGACCGGACACTTCCACTAGTTTCGGTATTGCAACTAAAGCGTGGCCATGATCTTGGTAGCAAGCGAAAATTCAGCAACTTTTGCATATGTGGCTTTATCTTTCTAACTTACACATAGATAAAGTTATGCACTTATGTGTAGAAATGGAATGTGTCATGTGTAGAAACAGAATGTGTCATAACGAAATACCAACTCGCCCAACAGTCTATTCTTCTAAGTTATAGTACTGGTTCGCTGGGCTCTTTTCAATGTTCAGCTCAATGTGCTTGTGCTGTTCTGTTCTCCCTCTGTCCACGTTTTTTAATTTTTTTCGTTGCGCAGTTGCCCTCATAGTGTCATTAGCGATTTCCTTTTTTTAACATCCTATATATTTATGCAGAGGCTTCATTCGTTTCGCCGACGAGCGGCGCCTTCGCTCTTACCTCTTCTGCTGTCATTCCGTTCGTCTACTCCTGTAGCTTTCACTGTATGCACGTGCAAAAATTTCTAGTATGCCTTGAAGGCGAAACTTTTGGTGTCTGTGAGTGCGAATGCTCTCAAAATGTCAGAAGCACACAAGGCGTGCTGCGCTGCTGTATGGTGTGACAACTCGGTAAGAAACAGCACAGCGAATTTTTGCCGGTTTTCAGCGGACGACAGGTAAGCACAATTTTTATTCGGTCGTGACGAAGAAGCAAGCGCTATCCTTATCACAAAAGCTCCAGGACGAAGAGAAAAAATTTCCCCTGTTGCTTTACAGTGAATTTCTTTTTTTTTGTTTGACACATATTTTTTTTCAGTAATGTTGTATGCGCCTAAAGCTGCCTGTCGACAGCTTCTCGTGAGTCGATTGATGCCAGCTGACACGCTAACGGAAATTTCGCTTCAGTGTAGCACTTATGCACATATGTGGAGCACTTATGTGTAGAAAGCCTGCAATTTATGTTCGCCGAAAGTGCCCAAACGCTTTTTCGACGAACTGCTTTGGCTTTAGAGCATTCCGGCGACCAGTTTCTTGTAGTGCTATTACCACCTCTCAATTTTCATTAACACGAAAGAAGCCCCTGAAATCATTCACGCAGCAGTGACCGCTTGCATTCCATGTCGCGAGAAATTCGAGTTACCTGCACTATGCGGCCGAGCTGCGCTTCGCTTTTCAACCTGTGCTAGGACACATTTATATATCTTCGCAGTCACAATACTTGTTTCGCTTTTGCGTGTTCTTTATTGATATCCATGGGGGTATTTCTTCCATTTTCTAGGTGTGAGGTATGGCGCAATTGCGCCGAAAGGGGAGACCTCGCGGGGCTTGCATGAAATAAATGTATACAACGGCTACCGTCTCTGCTCAGACCACTTCATCGAATGTACTTACCGCGACGCTGCTAGGACGCGGCTGTTGTTGACGACTGTTCCCACTGTTGCAGTGGAAGTGGTGTCCCTGATTGATGGAGGTAAGAAAACAAGTTATTAGAGGTTGCGACTACCTTTGGTTCTGTAGTTGATTTTCGCACACCTTACTGTCTGGTGCATAATTCAAGCGCCATACTAAACATGACTTATATCTGTTCTATCTTCAAAGACCCTCCCGGGCACAAGCCAAGGCTGCTTCTGCTCAAGACCTCCCGGGCCAAAACCGCGTCGCCGCCGCAATGGCAGGTATGCACAGGCCGGCTTGTTGCTTTTGTCCATCATGGAAGGGGCGCGTATTTTCGCTTTGTGCAGGGACGAGAAAGCAGGGGCTGCGGGAGGTGGGACGAGTGGGGGGTAGGGTGTAAGAACCAAAATACACCGTACGGCGCAAAAGTTAGCAGCACGCAGCGCTTTCCTTCTTTTTTTCATATCGTCTGCTACGGCTCCACGTGGCGTTACGCCACAAAATGTGTTCCGCATGCGCCATAGAATTGCGTGCTTTTCGGTTTTTTAATAGAGGCACTGTTTAAGCTCGGATAATCCCATTTAGGATAATCCCCGCGAGAGTGCCTTAAAGACGCCACTCCAAAGTCGCCGCAGTCCCCCCTGAGGAAGGAACCAAGCCGGTTCCGAAACGTCGGGCTCTTACGTGTTTACACTTCTTTGGTTGGAGATGAAATAATAGTTTCTTCAGGTTTGTGATTTCTAAAAAAATGGGTATGCCATAAATTGGCACGAACTACAACTTTCTAATATGAGCAACTGTCCTCAAGTCAATAATGAGAAAGTTAATTACCGAGCTATTGTTAATTATTCTCCTCAATGCCATTTTAGTTGCGGCAAGTAGTGCCGCCTCGACATAGACGACGTGTGCGAAAACGACTGGAACGTGATCGTCATAGTTTTGTTAATCTGCATTGTCTAAAAAAATTCACCGCGACTACGATACTGCCTAATGAGAATTCTGAGCGCAGCTGTTTAGGTGTTTTGATATAGTGATAAGTGGAGGTAAATAATTTGAGAGAGGTACCCCCGCCACGGTGGTCTAGTGGTTATGGCGCTCGACTGCTGACCCGAAGGTCGCGGGATCGAATCCTGGCCGCGGCGGCTGCATTTTCGATGGAGGCGAAAATGTTTGAGGCCCGTGTACTTAGATTTAGGTGCACGTTAAACAACCCCAGGTGGTCGAAATTTCCGGAGCCCTCCACTACGGCGTCTCTCATAATCATATCATGGTTTTGGGACGATAAACCCTAGATATTATTATTATTAAATGCATGTACTGTGGGGATCGAGAGCGTCCTCCTACCTGGCGCCTCGTTCCCCAGCTGCCGCGCGCGTGCCGGCCGCGTAGCCCGGGCGCGCTTAGGCACCGGCAATCGCCAAGATGGCGGCCAGGGCGCCTCTTTGTCTGGGCGAGCCAAGCGTCGGCTCCGTCCCGCGCTGGCATGTCCGGGCACGCTACGCTGGCGCGCTGCGCGGGCCTACGTCACAACGCAGCGCCATTCCCCATTGGGCCGCTGGTGACATCCTCCTCTCCTACGAGCTAAGATGCGCCCGACGATTCGCTCGTGGCGGCAGATGCTCTCAGGCTGGCGCGAGAGGTTGACGCGCTGCTCTAGCAGGCGGCTTCTCGTTCGTGTGCTCGACTGCTGCCCTTTGTGTGATAGTCGTAGCACCGCTGGCAAGCGTACTCGATTGGTCTTGCGGAGTTCCCTTTACGGCCTGCAAGCCCGTGACTGTCGTACTGTGCTGCATCTTGGGTTAATAAACCCGTGTTGTTTGTTGACATCCTGCCTCGAGTGCCTTTCCTGCGCCGTGCCGGAGTCGACGAACCCGGCCGTAGCGTCTTTGTTCGCTGCGGCAGTGGAGAACGTCGCGTCCCTTCACGGTCGCCTCGTAGGGTAAGCTTTGTGCTAAACCTATCTCCACAGTACGTACATTTGCATACCACATCGTGAATAGCGTGACTGCTGCAGGCAGTTTCGTGCCGCCCATTTCACAACAGCCGCCGCAGACAAGTCTCCGTTGACGCAGCGCTTTATATCCATATATGGTATTGGTTGACGCCCTCGCCGCATACCTTATTGATGACGTCATCGGCGACCGCACGATGGCGCACACTACTGTGGCGGCAGCGGAACCTCTCGTCTCGCCATCGTCGCTCCCTCCTCCTCGCGCTCTCCTCGCTATCGCTGTCTTTCATCCTGCGCTGCGCTCCACGTTCGCTCTCTTCCGTCCTCGTTCGCTCTTCCGGTTACGACTACACCGACGGCGCTCAACGCAGGAACGGCCCCTAAGAGCTGCGCTCTAAAAAACGGATGCATGTTTCATGTTGGGGCAATGCCAACTGTGTTTGAAGTTTTGGCCATCCGCAGTTTTAGCAATCTAACATTCGTTACATATTACCACGAAAACTACCAGCCTTCGAGTGCGGCGCACACCACACTGTGCATTCCAGGCGTCGCGAACCAAGCGAAACGCCTACAGCCCTGTTACGACAAGCGAAGCCAGCTGCAGTGGACCTGCCAGACCTGCATGCGCACGAGCTCCAACGGAGGGAGGAACGTGCGTGACGGAGGAAGAAAGCGAGGTTAGAGGCCAGTGGCTCGTGATATCCACAGACTCCACGTTCGCTCCTTTTCGTCTTCGTTCGCTCTATCGGTCACGCCGACGGCGACGCCACACAACGCAGGAACGGGAGCCTTAGAGCTGCGCTCTAAAGACGCCCTGTATATACACACGCAAAACTGAAAATATTGGGGGGGGGGGGAGGGTTTGTACACTCTCGCTCCCCTCCCGCCCCCTACAAGACTTTTTCAGCATAGTCAGAATACGCTGCCGATCGGCAGCCGAGGCTCCCTAGGACACGCTAGCCAAACATTATAGCGCAGCACGCCGCCTGGAATTTGCAATTAATTCACAAAGTCACCTGGAAATCGTATCCTCTTCTTTCGACAAATGATGCCATGAACGCAAATGACCGCACCATAGACCCAATTTCACGGGCATTAGCTGATTTGAGCATGTGAACTGAATAGTTAACGCGGCCGCCGCGAGCCCCCGCGCTCGCTCGCATCATCATCATCATCATCATCAGCCTGTCTACGCCCACTGCAGGGCAAAGGCCTCTCCCATGTTCCGCCAATCAACCCGGTCCTGTGCTTTCTGCTGCCACGTTATACCTGCAAACTTCTTAATCTCATCTACCCACCTAATTTTCTGTCTCCCCCTCACGCGTTTGCCATCTCTCGGAATCCAGTCAGTTACCCTTAATGACCACCGGTTATCCTGTCGACGTGCTACGTGCCGGGCCCATATCCATTTCTTCTTGATTTCAACTATGATGTCCTTAACCCCCGTTTGTTCCCTGACCCACTCTGCTCTCTTCCTGTCTCTTAAGGTTACACCTATCATTTTCCTTTCCATCGCTCGCTGCGTCGTCCTCAATTTAAGTTGAACCCTCTTTGTAAGTCTCCAGGTTTCTGCTCCGTAGGTAAGTACCGGTAAGATGCAGCTGTTATATACCTTCCTCTTGAGGGATAGTGGTAGATTACCATTCATGATTTGATAATGCTTGCCGAATGAGCCCCAACCCATCCTTATTCTTCTAGTTATTTCACTCTCATGGTTCGGCTCCGCGGTTACTACCTGTCTAAGTAGACGTACTCCTTTACAACTTCCAGGGTCTCGCCACCTATCGCAAAGCGCTGTTCTCTACCAAGATTGTTCCACATCACTTTAGTTTTATGCATATTAATTTTCAGACCTACTCTTCTACTTTCCGTATCCAGTTCAGTAATCATGAGCTGTAATTCGTCTCCCGCGTTACTCATCAATACAATGTCATCAGCGAATCGTTGGTTACTGAGATACTCGCCATTAACTCTTATCCCTAACTCTTCCCAATCTAGGGCCCTGAAAACCTCCTGTAAACACGCGGTGAATAACATTGGAGAGATCGTGTCTCCCTGCCGTACGCCCTTCTTTATTGGGATTCTGTTGCTTTCTTTATGGAGGACTATAGTGGCTGTGGATCCGCTGTAGATTTCTTCCATTATGTTTACATAGGCTTCGTCGATGCCTTGATTCCGCAGTGCCTGCATGACTGCTGATGTCTCCACCGAATCAAATGCCTTCTCGTAATCTATGAAGGCTATGTATAGGGGTTGGTTGTATTCCGCGCATTTCTCTATCACCTGATTGATAGTATGAATATGGTCTATTGTTGAGAAGCCTGTACGAAATCCTGCCTGGTCCCTCGGTTGATTGAACTCTAATGTCGTATTAATTCTGTTAGCAGTTACTTTTGTAAATAGCTTTTAGACAACGGACAGTAAGCTTATGGGCCTGTAATTTTTCAGGTCCTTGACGTCCCCTTTCTTATGGATCAAGATGATGTTGGCATTCTTCCAAGATTCTGGTATCCTCCCCGTCGAGAGGCACTTCGTATACAGGGTGGCCAGTTTCTCTAACATAATCTCTCCACCGTCTTTCTACAGGTCTGATGTTACCTGATCCTCACCAGCTGCTTTGCCTCTTTGCATTCCCTTTAGGGCTTTCTTTACTTCTCCTATCAATATTGGTGGGATGTCAGATTCCTCTGCGCTATTACTCCTTCTTACGTTATCATCCTGAATGCCTCGGCTGCTGTACAGATCTCTTTAGAACTCTTCCGCTACCTCAACTATTCTATCCATATTGTTTGTGACCTTGCCTTCCTTGTCCCTTAATGCATACATCTGATTTTTGCCTATGCAGAGTTTTGTCTTCATAGCTTTGAGACTTCTTCCGTTCTTTAGAGCATGCTCAATTCTCTCCATATTATACTTTCTTATGTCGGCTACTTTACGCCTATTGATTAACTTCGAAAGCTCCGCCAGCTCTATTTTGTCTGTTGCTTTTGAGGCTTTCATAGCTTGACGTTTCTTAATGAGGTTTTTCGTCTCTTGGGATAGCTTACCAGTATCCTGTCTAACGACTGTACCCCCGACTTCCACTGCACACTCCTTGATGATACTAGTCAGATTATCATTTATTGCGTCAACGCTAAGGTCGGTTTCCTCGGTTAAAGCCGCGTACCTATTCTGAAGTGAAACTCTGAATTCCTGAACTTTCCCTCTCAGAGCTAATTCATTAATCGGCTTCTTGCGTATCAGTTTCTGCCGTTCCTTCCTCACGTCAAGTTGAATTCTAGATCTTACCATTCTATGGTCACTGCATCGGATCTTGTTAACTACTTCCACATCCTGTACAATGCCCGGGTGGCCGCAGATTATGAAGTCTATTTCATTTATACTTTCGCCATTAGGACTCCTCCACGTCCACTTACGAGCAGCCCGTTTTCTGTAGAAGGTATTCAAGATGCGTAAATTATTGCGTTCTGCAAACTCTACTAGTAACTCCCCTGTGGCGTTTCTAGAGCGGATGCCATGTTCCCCAACTGCATGATCTCCAGCCTGCTTCTTGCCTACCTTTGCATTAAAGTCGCCCATCAGTACAGTATACTGTGTCTTTACCTTACTCATTGCTGATTCTACGTCTTCGTAGAAGTGTTCAACCATTTGATCATCATGGCTGGATGTAGGCGCGTAGTCCTGTATCACCTTCATCTTGTACCTCTTATTAAACTTAATTACGATACATATCACCCTCTCATTAATGCTATAGTATTCCTCTATATTGCCGGCTATATCTTTATGAATAAGGAACCCCACTCCTAGTTCTCTTCTGTCAGCTAAGCCACGATAGCATAGGACGTGTCCGTTCTTCAGCACTGTATAAGCCTCCTGTGGCCTCCTAACCTCACTGAGCCCTATTACATCCCATTTAACACCCTCTAATTCCTCGAATCGTCCCCTTTCTTGACGTCCCCTTTCTTATGGATCAAGATGATGTTGGCATTCCTCCAAGATTCTGGTATCCTCCCGACAGGGAGGATACCAGAATCTTGGAGGAATGCCAACATCATCTTGATCCATAAGAAAGGGGACGTCAAGGACCTGAAAAATTACAGGCCCATCAGCTTACTGTCCGTTGTCTACAAGCTATTCACAAAAGTAATTGCTAACAGAATTAATAGGACATTAGAGTTTAATCAACCAAGGGACCAGGCAGGATTTCGTACAGGCTTCTCAACAATAGACCATATTCATACTATCAATCAGGTGATAGAGAAATGCGCGGAATACAACCAACCCCTATACATAGCCTTCATAGATTACGAGAAGGCATTTGATTCGGTGGAGACATCAGCAGTCATGCAAGCACTGCGGAATCAGGGCATCGACGAAGCCTATATAAACATAATGGAAGACATCTACAGCGCATCCACAGCCACTATAGTCCTTCATAAAGAAAGCGACAGAATCCCAATAAAGAAGGGCGTACGACAGGGAGACACGATCTCTCCAATGCTATTCACCGCGTGTTTACAGGAGGTTTTCAGGGCCCTAGATTGGGAAGAATTAGGGATAAGAGTTAATGGAGAGTATCTCAGTAACCTGCGATTCGCTGATGACATTGCATTGATGAGTAACGCGGGAGACGAATTACAGCTCATGATTACTGAACTGGATACGGAAAGTAGAAGAGTAGGTCTGAAAATTAATATGCATAAAACTAAAGTAATGTGGAACAATCTTGGCAGAGAACAGCGCTTTGCGATAGGTGGCGAGACGCTGGAAGTTGTAAAGGAGTACGTCTACTTAGGACAGGTAGTAACCGCGGAGCCGAACCATGAGAGTGAAATAACTAGGAGAATAAGGATGGGATGGGGCTCATTCGGCAAGCACTATCAAATCATGAATGGTAGTCTACCACTATCTCTCAAGAGGAAGGTATATAACAGCTGCATCTTACCGGTACTTACCTACGGAGCAGAAACCTGGAGACTTACAAAGAGGGTTCAACTTAAATTGAGGACGACGCAGCGAGCGATGGAAAGGAAAATGATAGGTGTAACCTTAAGAGACAGGAAGAGAGCAGAGTGGGTCAGGGAACAAACGGGGGTTAAGGATATCATAGTTGAAATTAAGAAGAAGAAATGGATATGCGCCGGCCACGTAGCACGTCGGCAGGATAACCGGTGGTCATTAAGGGTAACTGACTGGATTCCAAGAGATGGCAAACTCGTGAGGGGGAGACAAAAAATTAGGTGGGTAGATGAGATTAAGAAGTTTGCAGGTGTAACGTGGCAGCAGAAAGCAGAGGACCGAGTTGATTGGCGGAACATGGGAGAGGCCTTTGCCCTGCAGTGGGCGTAGACAGGCTGATGATGATGATGATGAATTCCTCGAATAGTACAGCTAGACTCGCCTCAATAGATAAAGTTCTAGCGTTATACGTAGCCAAATTCAGATTCCAACGGCGGCCTGTCCGTACCCAGACATTCTTAGCACCCTCTGCTGCGTCGCAGGTCTGACCGCCGCCTTGGTCAGTTGCTTCGCAGCCGCTGGGGACTGAGGGCCGAGGGTTAATTGGTGTATTCATGTGGGAGGTAGTGGCCTAGTACTACACCAGGGTGGCCAATCCTGCTCTGGTGAGGGAGTGCATTGCTGGCTGTGGTCGCAAGTGAGGCTGCAAAGATGATCTAAAGCAGTCTTGGTTCATGTTGGGAAGGTAGGCGAAGGAATTTGCTGCACTCGCAGGACTTCGTGGCCTTTTGTGTTGCGACTACTTAAGTATACGTATAACGCCTGCAACGATTACCAGCGAACCTCGGTCGCTGCGCCACTGCCATGCTCATTAGCGTGAGCCCTTTCTTTCTTTTGTTCTTAATACGGTAGGGAACACCTGTATAAGCCGCAAGCAGCTTCGCGTATCCGCGCGCTCGTCGCTTACTCCCTCCCCCAACGTCGGTTCGGTGCCGAGCGACGACCGGGCGAAGAGATCAATTAACGCGGACGACGGAAGAGTTCCGACGACGCGCGGCCCCGATGAAGCAGCGAACGAAAGGCGCGCCCCAGTATGTTGCTGAACCTTTGATTCGGGAAAGCAACACATAAGGGACACACCTAATTACAAGCTTCGCAATGTACATACACTCGAATAGGCGAACTTCGTTAGCTAAACGACGAAGGGAGGGGCGACGGCAAACGATCGAGGTAGTATGCCAGCGAACGACGCGCGCGGTGTGTGATGGGAAAGAGAAAGAGGGCACATCGTTTTGAAAGACCCGCAGAGACGAGTTGTGTGCCCGACACGCTTCCGAGTTCGGCTTTATTCGAATTCGTGTTTAACGCGAACGCAGCTGCGTGTAAATTCAGAAGTGTTTGCTTCTTATTAACCCTTTATTGCTTGTGCAGCAGTGCTGGGCAGTATCGAAGATACATGTATCTTAGACACTATCTTAGATACTCTTTGGGTATCTTGTAGCTGTATCGCGATACGTCTCGAAAGACGAGTATCTGTATCTGTATTTCCGATACATTCGATAATGTATCGTGTATCTTAAGATACAAGATACTTCTATCGCAACACAACCGTGCGAAACAATAATCGCTGGCCAAGCTCCGCTTCTCAAGCTGGTACTGGTGTCACTAAACCATCTGAATAAGTCTAAAGGCAGTGGCGTTATTTTATTTTTACGCCAGAGTGATACAGTGAGCGTAGAAAATGAGGAAGACAAGCACGCGGACGTCTATATATATATATGTAACACTAAAAGTAAGCCGCGTGTTCAAAGAAAAAAACACGGAGACAGTGCTCAAAGTCACGGCGTAACTTCTTTCCCCCGTGACATCCCTCCCTGCTTAGCTTCTAGCGCGCTCGTCAGGACGAGAGAAGAGTGGAAGCAAATGCGGCGTGCGACAAATCTGTCTCTCCGCTCGTACCTGAGAAATCAAAAATTTTTGCGGCGGTCGATTCGTGAGGCAAGTAACTCCTTTAGTGGAACCATTCGATGGTTACTTGAAAAAGTGTTGCAGGGCCCCTTTAAAGAATACCTCGGTATTTCTATATCAAAGGGGACGGCAAAAGCAAATGAAATTCGCGAAGCTTGCACTAAGCCGCGTAAGGCTTGAAACAGCGAAACTGGACGATACTGAAGACTAATATGGTTGCATCTAGGTTGTTTCTATAGGCCTTAGCTAGGTGATGCAGGTTGTTTCTAGACTGCTTCTAGGTCGTTGCTAGGCTTTAGCTAGGTGATGCTAGGTTGTTTCTACGTTGATTCTCAGCACATAGAGTTTCGAGTTAAACCACAGACAGTCACAGAAACGACACGGATGTGGAAACTTCAAGGACAACCTCGCGCTCAAACCAAGCGTTCAACCTCTCACAAATCTACGGGCACGTCGTCGTGGGCATAGGCTTTGCATCGCTTCGGGGTCTTCTCGCAGCCGCCGTTGCCTTTCCCCGCTCCCTAGTATTCTCTCGTCGTACATACTAGGGTTCTTTGGCTCGCCGCCGTCGCTTCGCTGCCATTTGTTCGGCTCGCTGTTGCCTTCTTCATTTTCAGTGGACCAGTGGTGAGTAGTGAGATTTGCCCGATTTCTGTGGCACGTACCCGTGTAGGATGATGATAGTTTTTTGGTTTGCCGGACAAGGAAGGATTTTCTAAGCAACTTCACTGTTAGAAGAATGTATGACAAGCTAAGCCTGTCTAAGGCGTCTAATTTGATCGAGAGAGCAAGGGCACCGGTTTACAATTGTTGTTCGCCGGAAAAAACGCGCGAAGCTCAGTGCCCGTTCCATGTCATAGTATTTTAGCGAGGAACGTAGTGTAAAGCGATCGCTTTGTATCTGCAGGACATGCTGAATCGGCTGAAGCTGGATGATCCGTATTCGGTGAGAAACTCTGAAAGTGTAATTATGTGTGAAGGAGAATTCAAGAGTTTTTTTTAATGCATTGTCGATCGATATAACGATATTTTCTATTCACTAACTCATAAGACAATTGTATTTAAAAGCGTCGAGGAACGTATTGATGTGTATGGAGCTCAAGCATTTATTGGACATGTACTGCTCAATGCGTACAGTCTACGCTATTTACGTTCGACATTCGCCGTTTGGGAAGATGAGATGTACACACAAAATCAGTGGTTGTTTATTGGTCCGTGAATTGCATCTGCACTTAGTGACCTCTTGTTGGCACAATACCACAGAGCCATCTGTTAATTCTTTGTGTAAGTCCAGTGTGAAGGTGTTCCGCTTCGTGGATAATCGCGCCAGCAGGTGGCCTTCACGGCTCAAACGAGTCCGCTAATATGCTATGGTCCCTTGAATACTGGCTAGTCTACCGTCCGCATGGCGCACCGTATGGAGAGGGGTTGACGCTTTCTAAATGACCCCGCAGGGGGCGCTGCGAGCTTTTGGAATGTCACCCTCTGCTCTCGCCTGCTTGTTCGTTGTGTTGTGTTGCGGTGCTGTGGATCGTCCGTTGTGTTACTATGACCACAACTGCGACGGTGTGTTTGCTGGACTACGTGGACCTCACCTCATCAGTCTGCGGGAACGAATGACCATCCAACTGCAGCACAATTTTTAGTGATAGTTCACCAGCATTTTATAACATTGCAAAACCACATAAATCAGGAAATTGTGCCCCAGAAGTTATCACTGCTCTGGCTTCTCTTCCTGATGTACAATCGGAAAGCAAGATTGCTGTACTGCATAATTTGATTGATGGAGGAATGTTCGGTGATGCTGAAAATGCACTGCAAGGTTGCGCCTTGCGCAATATCAGTTCGTCGGACCACGCGTCTTCTGTGACGGCAAAAAGCCATGAAATGCTTATTTATGATGTGGCAGGGTACACAGTAAGATTCCGAGGGATACTTCCTGTAATGAGTGTACATTGCTGCTCTCTGTGGAAAAGCGTGGTGCTGTGTATGATGCTTCTGAATCCACATCAAATTTCGACAATGGAGGTTTGATATACCCTTCGTTAAGGATATTATAACCATCCTTGAGAACAGCTTAGCGACATTTTTCAGCGTAAATAAGCTACACGAGCAAAGAAGATGACTCTGAAGGGCCCCTGTTTTTTGTTTGTGAAACACACTATTTAGTGAGAACTAACGGACAATAATGCCAGGAAAAGCATACGGGATGTTATTTGTAGTAATTAGGATATAAATGTGGAGAAAGAAAGCGGACGAAAAGATAACTTACCGCCGGCAAGGACTTTACTATTTCACATTTATATCCTAATTACTACAAATAACATCCCGTTTCCCTGGCATTATTGCCTGTTAATTCTAATTAAATAGTGTGCTACACGAGCAAAGCATTCACGACTTTGCCAATTTCATTACGTGGGTACAGCGGCCTGCACTAACATGCACTGAGCATGCACAGCAAATTACTTGCCAAACATTCTTCTACGGCTGCGCTTTTTTGTGAAGGCCCATTAACAATGAGAGAACAGCAAAAAAAAAAGAGCAGCTGAAGCATTGGAAAATGAGATGTAAATAATTTTCCTACCTGTTTTTCACATTTTTCAATTTTTCATATTTATTTTCTTTCATAACCACTTTCGTTTCCCCGTTTTAGTTTTTTTTTTTGATGCTCATGCCAATAAAATTTTTGAAAAAAAAAGTAAACTGGTTCTTTCAATGTCAGTTGGTGCCGTGCCACCTGAGAAACAACCTACTCACAGTACTACCATGCATTCTTTTGATATATGTGCCTCGGCAAAGCAAGCCTTTGCGAACGAAAGCGTGTGAGAACGTGTTAGTCGAACCGGTTAATATTTGCCATGGGCACAATTACGCTGCAGCAAAAAATATTGCAAGAAATTGTCAAGCCGAACGTGCGCCCGCGCTTCGGCGACACGCAGCTGGTCGGCGGAGCGCCGCTCCCCAGCATGAGGATAGTGTGCCTCGATGTGTGCAAAACGCGCATCAAGGCACCCTAGCATGAGGACTGCTCGAAGCGCCACCACCCGCATCATTCGGTAAGCGTGCTCGCTCCCCTCGGCGGACGGCAGACTAGCCAATATTCTAGGGACCCTAAATATGCTTTAGACCTTCAAGTCAAGACTGAGTCCCTTGTCTCTAACTAACTATACTCCATCTCACCGCTACCGTTCAGCACTACCAAGGCTACGGGACGTAAGCAAGTGACTCACATGCGCCGCAAAAAAAGAAAAAAAAAAGAAAATCCAGATATAATTACGTTACAATTGGCAGGGTTGAGACATTTGCGCTTGTTTGGCACGTATTACGTCACATCGATGCGTGATATTTTATTCTTCTTTACATTGATGTCGTGTGCCTTTAAATTGCTGTATTAGTAACCTCCGGTAACTGCGGTTACAAATCAATATGGCAGCACCCATGCAGACGCGACGGCCCGCATCGAGCCGAACTTGCGCTTGCTGTACGCGCACTGCGCTGGAAGCAGAAATAAATGGTAAAACGAGCCATCGCTTTATGCCATCACACGCTGAAGACAGCCCAAGTAACGCAGGATGTTGAGTCAACGTTGCTTGAATGCAACGAATGTCAACAACGTTAGACAGTGAAACATCACATTGTATTAACGTTGCTGGAGCTACGTGCCTTAACGCTGTGTTTTTGATGTTGCAACAACAATAAAATGGTCACGTTGCCTTGACGTGGGGTTTTTAATGTTGCAACAGCAATAAAATGGTCACGTTGAATTAACGTGGTGTTTTTAATGTTGCAACAACAATCAAATGATCACGTGATATCAACGTGATATATAGACATCATGCCAATGTTTATAAGTTAACGTAGAGGCCACATAGAGAAAATAATCTCTGAAACATCCAGTAACACAAACGGGAACCTTTTTGACTTTTGTGTATGCTCATATTTGAATAAAGGTTGCCAAAACGTTATCCGGCGACTCTTTTTGCAATGGAACTAGAATTACCATTGCATTTCCAGCGTTGACATTTTTGCAAGTTTTTGGCAAAACAAGTAATTCTTGTCATTATTTTTAAATAAAACTGCTAAAAAATGAAAAGCATTTCGCATACGTAAATGATTCTAGTTCAGTAGTTTCGTATTGATGCTTGGTTTATTCTAGGAGGAAATCAGCTTTCTCTTTATGAAATTGTTTTGATACTGAGGCTAATGTAACAAGAATGATTTCGAGATATTGAGAGTGAAAGAAATATAACAGGTTTATTTCATGTTTTCTTCGAAAAGAAGATATACTGAACAATTTATTTAATAGCAACCTGCGATGTAGTCATTCCACGAGTCAGATTTTCGCTTTTATTTTCTTGTTGTCTTGGTTCCCTGGCTTCTTTTGTCACAGCTGCTGTCTTTCTATTGGCTAGATACTGTCGGTGGCGGTCGCTCTCACCCAACCATATCGCAGTGTTGCGCCTCGGTGATACAGCAAACAGCCTTGAGAACGTTTAGCCGGGCCGTGCAGGTCTTCTTGAAAGTTAGAACGGTTTCAAAGGTGGCAGTTTTGAGGGTTTCCATTCGAAGGAACACTATCCAATGTGCTCTCTACGAGTGCTACGGTTTTTCCGCATTCTGTGCCGACACAGTTACTCGTAATCGCGGTTTGTAGAAGCTCCACATCAATCAAAGCGTAGCCATTGTCACTACAGGTAAGGTTTTGTCCTTGCGGCGACGCGGAATAAGGACAAAGCTTACTTGCTGAAGCTCTTGCACGAATGCTCCCGGTCTCGTTCCTGTTAGTAGCCGAAGCGTGTCGATGTTCAATCATACTGCTCTCCCTAAACAGTTTCTTCGATTTGTCAACACGAGAATATCTTTTGCCACCACAACAGAATCAACAAAGGCTCAACTAAACTAAAAATAAATGCACAGAACCGCGTCTCCGTGCGCGTCTCATACACACAAGGCAAGTGGACTCAGTAAATGTCACGCGTGTTCAATACCACTGCACCATGTGCCTTTAAGTAGCCGCAGTAGGCTTTTAAATACCTTCTAAGATCAGAGAAACTATTGGTTTCAATTAAAGAAAATTGACTTGAAGCAAAAAGCTCAGGTTGTGCACAATCTGAGAAAAGGCGGCTTGGTTGTTTGTCAGTTGGTCTTGAAACCCTGGTCCTCTTGGCTTAATGAAAGCACGCAGAAATGTGTGGGACACTGGATATTGTTGAGAAAGGCCTTATCATTCGAAACAAGCAAAAAATAAGATTTCGATTTTTTTTTTAATTTTTACTTACCCTGTGTCCTTAAGGATAGAACCACCGCTCGTATGTATGAAGGTCTACTGGTGAGCAACAGCTTACTGGATACTTATGAATACTGGCCTGCATGAACAACTCATGCTCCATGGCGATTCGGAATTCCAAATATTGTCACTTCGATTCTTACGATGTACATGCGGGTGTCCTAGAAACTCTAGCCAGAGTTTAAAAATATGTCCACGCACTTTATGACGACGTGGCCAAATGTATGTCGCTGACTATAAGTCACACTATTATTCGTGCTCTGCTTTGTTGGTCCTGCTTAATTGCTCAGTTAAGCTAGATTAATTCACTCACGTATAAAGCAGCGAAGCTGTGAAAAAAAAGTCCAGTTAGAAATTTGTATATCACTTTGCAAAACGTCTGATTAAACAGTTTCTGACCTTCTATCTATTGGTGTACTGGTGCTTTTTTTGCTTCCTGCAGCCCGAAAAATACAATAATACCACGTGGCATGCCCACTTTGCGCGCCGTGATTGCCGTGTTACCCAAAGCTCTACCTGCGAACGACAATAGGATGCCGACCCGTGTGCGGCCGCTTATCCCTTTGTGCCACAGGGGGAGACATACGTCACACGTTTCTGTCTGATGGAAGGATGCATCATGGCGTTGCTCGTAGGCGATGTGGGTCAGTTGGGAAACAAAAAAGACGCAAGCGTCGGTGTCAGGGTGGCGCTGGATTCACCGACCGGATAGCGCGATAGGCAGTCGGCATCCTGTGGTAGGCGCCCACACGTGTACGTCACTCCAAAGGTGCATTCTTGCAACCGCACAGCCCAGCGACCAAGCCGGCAAGTAGGATCTTTTGGGGACGAAAGCCAACAGAGCGCATGGCGGTCTCTGATTGCAGAAAAGTACATGCCATATAAACGTGGGCGGAACTTGGAGACTGCCCAGAAGAAATCAAGGCATTCAATCTCTCTAATCGAATAGTTGCGCTCTGCAAGAGTAAGGAGGCGGCTGGCGTAGGCGATAACACGGTCGTGTCCTTATTAGCAAGGGGTGTGGACGGATTCGATCCCGTGACCACTGGCATTGGTTCGGACCTCTGTCGGAGCGAATGGGTGAAATTGAGCTAATATAGGACGCGTCGTCAAAATTGTGGTGAGGTGAGAAAAAGTGGCCGCTTGACTGGAACCCCACGTAAATGGCACGTCTTTCTTCAGAAAGTCAGCAAGTGGTCGAGCGATTGCTGCAAAGTCCTTCATGAACCGTCTGAAGTAGGAACAGAGTCCCACAAAACTCCTGACGTCTTTGACTGACTGGGGTACAGGAAAACTAGTGACCGCACAAATTTTCTCCGGGTCCGGCTGCACACCCGACGCATCGACGAGATGGCCCAACACTGTCACCTTGTCGTATCACTTCGACGAGTTCATTTGTAGGCCAGAAGTGCGGAAGACGTCGAGAGTGGCCGACAGGCGCTCGAGGTGGGTCTCAAATGTATGCGAAAATACCAAGGACAGAGGTACCAAGCACATACGCTCGAACGTGGCTGGGGCGTTGCATAGACCGAATGGAATAACCTTGAAGAAATGGGGTAGCAAACAGGATGCTACAATTCTGGTTGACCTCCCTGCCTTTCTCTCCTTTTATTATCTCTCTCTTGAAGAATTGATGTTGGCCATAAAGAGTGACGAACAAAGTCTTTTCTTGGTCTTTCTCGTACACAGCACTCTGTCAGTAACCTGAGCGAAGGTCTATTAATGAAAAGTATCGTGCACCGTGAAGACAGTCGAGAGCGTAATCAATTCGGGGTACAGGGTAAACGTCCTTTTGCGTAATTCGATTTCGATGGCGGTAATCAACGCAGAAACGCCACGTGTTATCTTTTTTTTAACAAGGACGACGGGCGACGCCCCAAGGGCTTGATAAGGGCTCAATAATGCCTTTGGCTAGCACTTCTTCTTGAATAACCTTACGCTCTGATGCAGACACGCGCTACGGTCGGCGGTGAATGGGAACAGCATCGCCTGTGTATATCCGGTGCTTCCCAAGAGAAGTCTGGCGGAGTGGTCGATTGTCGATGTCGAATATGTCGCGGTTGGAAACCAAAAGGCGGCTTAGGGCGGCTGATTGCTCATGTTTGAGGTCCGGGGCGATCATGGGGCTCAATGGCACGTCGAAGCATGTGGCATCCGGCGGGCGACAATGAGGATCTGAGCACCCGTCTGCTGCAAACGTGGTGACGTGGTCGTCTGATAAGAATCGCAGCGTGGCGACCGAGATGCTTTGAGGAAGCACTTGCTTCGTGAAGCTCTTGCACTTGCACTTGCACTTGCTTCGTGAAGATATATCCGGTTAGCGGCTACGGTTACAACGAAGTGGGGCACAGTGATGTCGCGCGCCAGAAGGACATAAGGAGCAGGCGTGACGACGTAGTCACCGTCATGCACGGGTGAAGTTGTCGCCAATTCGACAAATGTTATGGCTTTAGGCGGCATGCGGAGGAAGTCTGTTGTACAGAGCTGTTCTGGAGTTCGGGACGGGTATCAGACTGAAGAGGAAGATCCAAGCAAAGAGTACCAGCGGAACAGTTGATCAGAGCAGAATGAGGCCATGAGGGCAATTGTTGAGCACCGTAAACAGGACGGAAACGGGGCGGCCGGCAAGGCGAGCTGCGCACATTCCAGTGACGGCAACAGTACCGCTATCGGCAACGCGTGCGGCTTTAGTTGTAGCATGCGTGAGTACTTTTGTGAGTCGGCGACAGATATGAGCACTTATTATGGACACCTGTGCTCCAGTATCGATTAATGCCGTCAAAGAAATACCGTCCACATGCACAGCAATTAAGTTCTTGTTCGTAGAGAGCGTGAACGCAGGACTTGGGTCATACGAAAATGGTGCAGCACTATCTCCAGGAGCTGCACGATCTAGTTTTCCGTCCAGGATGATAGGTAGTGTGGCGGCGAGGAATAGCAATAATAACAAGAATCGGCTCCTCAAGGCGAGAATTTAGCCGTATTCACCTAATTTATCGAATGCTAGCACGACGAGTTGGAGAACACCCGCACACAAGACCGCGCACTCACGCACACGCCGGCACGTACGCACGCTGGCGTACGCACACGAAAAAGATGCAACTTCAGCCAACAGGCAATGCTTGCATGATGTATGCTAGAATAACGTGCGAGCAATTTCTTGAGTGCAGAGTTAGAAGTGAACAGCTCTGTTACTCAGAGCCCCCAGGTGATCCCTGTGCAGCTCTGTGTACTCTAATTGGATCACCTGGGGGCTCTCCTAGACGCCATTAAAAATGTGTGCCCATAAGTATTCGATCATACAGTACCGTTGCTGCGTACTCTGGAGATCACGCATAATTTATACGAGTGCGGCCATTCATTGTTTACACGTAGCACTAGCACACAGGTGTCGTGGAAGGTTCCCGCGATGCACGACCTAGGACGTTTTACTATACTGGGGAGAAACCAAAATACAACACTGAACTTGATAGGCGATTTGTTGCTGCGTCTTTAGTATTCCACGGAAAGCATAATAACCAAATAGGTAATATCGAAGCAACAAGAGCTGAAGGAGTTCGTGCGCTATCAGGGTGCTTGCAAATGCCCTTATAACGAACGAAATACGCAAGAGAAGTCCCACGATCCACTAGAGGACGATAGCCAATGAGCATCCCAGCACTGTCCTTATGTTTACTCTCACTTCCTCCTACCAGCGAAGGTGACGATGAAGCGTTCGCATTGTGCCTGAAGCACGGTGAGGCAACAGCAGGTTCTGTGCACACCTCCATAGCTGTTCTTTGATGAAGGAGGGAATGATTAGCTTAGATGTTACGAACGGCATGAAGAAGAAACGGCTACAACAGTGGGAATTGTGGAATACCGCTCTATGTGCGTAAACTGGCATGGAGGCCACTGCCGCCACGCTAGCCGGCAGCCACGGAAGAAGACGTCTAAAAAACTGGCCAAGATTAAACAGATACTTGCGTGCAGAACAAGCAACTAATGAATGGCTAATGATAGGCACGCCATGGCGATGGCTGTCCCTTGAAATCAAGAAGGCCTGTCTTTGCCGCGGCCGGGATCACTGTTGGTTTCTCGCGACGCACTTTGGTGGTTTCTTTATTCATTTACTCGAAAACTTTATGAAGACAGTGCCTTCTAAAGCCCGTTCCACCAACAGTGTATAACGGGGCAAGATAATGTGCGATCTAGATATGCGATAGAAATAAACCACACATTCGAAAGAACTATACAAAAAAAGCTAAAAAAGTAAAGGAGAAAAATATAAAGGCACAAGACATGGAAGTCTGCGCTGCTGTTGCTGCTGCTGTCTAACGGAATAGACTTCCGGTTACGCACTTCCTGTCTTGGGCTCACTTCCGGTTAACAATTCCGGTCTCTTCACTCGGGTTCCGACACGAAAACTAATAGTAAAAGAAATGAAAAAGAACAAAAATAAGATAAAGAAGTAAAAATGAATGGCCCGATGAGGAACACGATACGGCAACTTCAACACTAGAAATGAGGCATTGTCTTTATTTATTCTCAGCTCATCAATAAAATAGCGTAACGATTTTGTTTTTCAAGTGAGTGTCCATGCTGTTTTCACATTTTAGGAGGGTGTTTTCAGTTAAGAACGACGGTGCATGTCTGACCACCCTCTTTAATTTCGCCGGAAAAATGTACTTTGCTGTCCGAGTTTGCGGACCACGACACCAACCGGGAAAAAAATTGCCTTCGTCAAAAATATTCGGAAGTCCCCACTGAGGCAGAAGCGCTTTTTGCAAATTGCGTGAAAATGGGATTTTGACGAGATCCTACAAAAAGCTATTCGAGCTCAGGATATCAAACTTTTCTTGACATATTATGACAAACGTGCGTGTACAAAATATTGTTACCTTGCCGTCTTGAGGCCCTTGTTTTAAGAAAGAAATCTCAAATATGGCAATCTCTAATTTCTGATTTTGTTCCTCTGCGTGTATAGTAGCCAGAATTTTTTCAAATATTTTCCACAGTGTTGTCACACATTAGGTTAACAATTCTGTGAAGAACAAGTGCCGGGAATGACGTCCAAGGCAAACTACAATTGCTTAAATAAGAGAATGGCTCTAAAATTTGATAGTTGGAAAATCGATTTCAAAGATGCCTCTTTCGATTTTCATTAAACTCCCAAAAATTAATTCTAAGGGCGTGTTCTAACCTAATATGCAAAATCATGTCGCATTATTTTTGTGAGATCTAAGTTACGAAGACACCAAAGTGGCCAGAATAACGTTGACGCCGAACCACGTAAATGAGCGAGCATGTAACTATAGCTACCATTCTCATTATTTTTAGGTCGTAATTATCTCCCCTCGCATTCACGAAGCAAGAAATTGACAGGCAGGTTTTGACATGAATAGAGAGTTTTAATGACGCGTCCTGAATTGCTTTGAATAAAATATTCCTAATTGATATGACAAAGTTATCAACCCGAGAAAAAAAATTTTCTTTGTCCGTTTCGAAGTTGCGGCTGAGGCTGGTGCAAAACTGTTAAGAAAGCTGTTCGTAGTCCGACAACGACATACACGTGGAGAACCTGTGGCGGTGTCATCGGCGCCGTCTTTTGCCGTACCATTCATTTGCCTCTACTGCGCAAGTTCACCGTGCCGCCGTTGCCTTGTCGGTGTCGCAGCGTGCTCTGCGACCACCTCGATCTGTCATGAACAGAGACGGACGTCATGGGTAACTTGACCTGCTATGGACAGCTGATCTCCACTAGGAGGTCAGTGGTGGCAGCGATGTTTTTGGCCGGGCGTACGCAAGTCCCCGGTGACCCGGAGACGCATGTACTTGGGGCTTCGCGCATGAGCGTTACCACCACCCCAACGTCTCGAGTGCGCAAGCCGCTTGGGTACCCAGCAATAAACTCTCTAATATCAGGACATGCCTGCTGCGTACGTCATGAAACCCTTTCCTACAATCACGTGTGGCGCATACTTGCATACCTATGGTATCCGCCTATGGTATCCGCCTATACTTGCCTATGGTATCCGGGTGCGCGCCACAGTTAATTCGCTGCTATATTAACCCTGGACAGCGAATGTAGACATTCAAAACTTTATAAGGCACCGCGAGGATTAAACAAGGAGACATGCCGTTTGTTATAATTGGCGATTTTAAGGTAGCATATCGACGCTTACATATATGTGCTTCTACGACTCAACAAGCGATAGTCTGGCGTAGCTCATCCCAGCACTAATACTCCAACGAGTGCGTCTTACCCTTCTTTCCATAAAAGTGACACCTCTGCTGTAACGTCAGACAACGAGCTACCCCCCTTTAGACGCCAGTGTAGTAAACGTGCCCACAATATGTACAAAACAGCTCAGACGTCGATATCACTCGTAAGACTTGGCTCAAAGTGCGGCATAGTTAGCTCCTCGCTGAATGTTTCGCATGAAATGGGTTCCCACCAAACACGGAATCAGCCGGAATACCTTTTTCTGCGGCATTTGTCATTGAGACCTACAATATATCCTGCATTCACCGATACCGCATCTTGTTGTCAGTGTGTAAAGATAACATAACCACGTGCGAATTGTAGAACACCAAGGTTTCGATATATTTCAGTACGTTTTCGAAATCACTGCAATTTTATTTGGGCGACATCCTGTAGCAGCTGACTTCGTGTCTGTATTCCTAAGTTCAAGCTTCTCTCATATATTACATATTTCTTAAATAAGTTCTTTCTTCGAAAACCCAGTGGATGTCATGCAATAGTAAACGCATCACAAAGAATCATTAATATCGTTTTGGATATACATGCTTCATTCATTTATGCGCCCGAATGGCCCTTGAGCGCATTACGTAGAAGGGAAGGCGGAGGATTGCTATGGGGTTATGCTACTAAGTAAGCATTTAAAGGAATAAATAAAGGACAACAATTGTTGGGGTTTAACGTCCTAAAACTACAATATGATTATGAGAGACACCGTAGTGGAGGGCTGCGAAAATTTCGACCACGTGGGGCTCATTAAAGCGCAACTAAACCTAAGTACATGGGCCTCAAGCACTTTAGCCTCCGTCGAAAATGCTGGCGCCGCGGCCGGGATTCGATTCCGCGATCTTCGGGTCAGCAGTCAAGCACCATAACCACTAGAACAACATGGCTGGTTAAGACAACAACAAGGTTGTGTGCCGCGACAGCATGCTAATCAAATCAAAATATAATGCAACGTAATACGAAATGTCATACGTGTGCTAGTACAAATGCTACATTGGCTAAGAAAGCGCGACAGGACAATATGTTATAATACGATCTTTTATAAAACAAGGCGGCAGATTATGCAGGTTTTATCAAAGCTTAACTCAACAATGGAAACCAAGAAATTTAACAAAGTACAGTGATTCCACTCCTGCGCCAACTGCGCCAAAGTGCGCCAAATTGGATTCACTGCGCCAAACTGCGCCAGGGGCTCGAGTTCTGGGGCGTTTCTCACCGGCAATCGCACCACCGGCGCGTCAAAACATGTGCAGCTTGATATTGGGGCCGCCAATGCCACAACAACGGACCAAGAATTATTTTGCTGAATAACCAGCGCTCGCGCGTGCGTCCCGAGTAGGCGACGATGCCATGCACGGTGCCGGCACAGCATGTGTTGTGCAAGTCGGCTCGACGGCAAAACGCGCGCTCTGCAGAGGCTGGCGACGTCTAGGCCAATCGGTAGCGAGAAAGTGCGGCAGCGATTCATCGGCGGACGTCGTCCCTTCCAGAAACGCTGCTGATAGCTCGTTTGAAGCGTCGCACGGCACGCGAATAAAGGAATCTTAATCGCGTGCCGCTAACATGTCTGTCAGCTCTGTTTCTGGACATCGCGGAATGAAGTCTGGGCAAACCAGTAATAGATATATGGAACAATATCGAACTTTCAGCGCCTTCGACTGGGTGCCGCGAACACAAACCACTTTTTACACAAAATTTCACCAACAGAGAGTCCGGAATGCGCATGCTGACATGTGGATGAAGATATACAACATATTTTATTCGAATGCCTACGATACCAGGACGAAAGACAGCTAGCACGAAACCTAATGGCACTGGACCGTATGCCCTTCAGCCTACGAAAAAATGTAGGTCCATGACCAACACATACCTTGCGAAAACGTGCACAATCATTAGTCAAGAAGCTCCTGAAGGGAGTGGCATACTTGGAAATTATTGAGAAAAACTTTCTACAGCTGATTTTATACATACATTTTGACCGCATGTGTCGCTTCATGTGCGAACTCATTTTGTATCCATATGACTGGAATTTGCGAATTTCAGTACTGGTATGTGACTGGATGTTTAGTGTTATTTACAGCATACGCAGTGTTCGAGTGATTAGGTGGTGGTGGTGGTGGTGATGTTGCAGCAGGCGGGGTTAGCCTGGCATGCATGGCCGGCAATTGTTCCACCTGAGCATCTCCTGAATTGTAGGGGTATGTCACCAAGTGTTGAACAGCCCAGTGGCTCGCAGGAAGACCAACAAGATTCGTTGTACGCTCCTCCTCGTTGCCGCGGACCCTTCAGGAAAAATGACGTCTTCAAATGTCCGGTGCCTATGGCAACCTTTTTGCAAGGTGCGGACCATCGATGCTCTTTCCACATCGAACTGCGGGCAATGCCAAATTGTTGCCAAATATTGCAGTATCCCCGATGTCACCGCAGAAGGCACAAAACGGGGAAGCGTATCGCCCAGTCTTGAATGACCAAGCCGGGGTGTATGCGGATCCGGTTTTGATGCGGTACAACAGCGTCGCTTGTTCACGAGAAAGTCCATGGATTACACATGCTTGGTGCGGAAACTTGTATATCGCCTTGAAATGATTGCGTATCGCATCTTTGTTGTTCTGGAAAGTCTTAGGAGTTCTTACTCTTGGAACAGATGTCCGCGCTTCACATGCAAGGGCATCAGCCTTTTCATTGCTTTCATTGCCAGCGTGGGATGGGATCCACTGAAGCTTAATATTAAAGCTCTTGCCAATTATGTGTTTAATGAGCATCAGAGAATACCTGGTGAACTTTTCTTGAAGTAGGCGACGATGCAATCTTTGTAGCGCTAACTTGGAGTCCGTCAGCACTACAACATCTCGTGCAGAAAAGGACCGCAATTTTCGCAAAGACGCGGTGATTGCAGCGCTTTCTACCATTGTGGACGAAACCACGCAATCGAGGCGGCCCGACCATGACACGCCAAGGCAGGGTTTGCAGAAAGCCGCTGCGCAGCTATCCGTTTGTGTGCACACTGATCCGTCTGTGTACACTTGTACGTGGCCGTGGTACATGGTGCTCAAGTGGTCCAGCACAAGAAACTTTGCTTCCGCGACTGGAATGGTGCGTTTCGCTGGTAGCTTGGGTACGCTGAAGTTACAGGCAACATCCACAAAAGACCATGGTGGGTCCATAGGGCGCCGTTTAGGCAATTGCAAGCCTAAATATTGAAATGTATTCAACGCCGCGTTGAAATGTGAGCCAGTTCTTGCACTTAGCCGCCGGAGAAGCGCCGTGCCTGCGAAGGACTCTCCCAGCCTTGACAGCTGCGTCAATAAGGCCTGAGACGCCAAAAGGCGGAGCGAAAGAGACTCGGCTTCATTGGTGACCTTCTTGTTTGAAGCCGCTTGAGGAACTCCCATCGCCAAGCGAAGACCCTTTCTGTGCACTGCCTCTGAGCGTTCGAACTGGCTCGGTGATGGTGATATCAGCGGCAGCTGATAAAGAATACGGCTTTTTATGAGCGCAGCATTCAATTTAAGCATGGACATAGGATTGTTACCCCAACGTGCCCCTGTCAGGCGACGAAGAGCGTTGATCCTTTGCACTGACACAGTGACTATACCATCAACCGCATGCCGCCATAGTAGCTTGTTGTCGATGGTAACGCCTAGGAAACGGACACTCGTTGCAGAACGAATTGAGTGGCCTCGAATATTCAGCGACAGACGTGTTGACTTCCGTCTCACTCCCGGGAATAGCATGAAGGCCGCTTTTTCCGCTGATAAAGACAGGCCAAGTGTCGACAAGTGACGTTCAATGATTGAAATGGCGCCCTGTGCTATCCCGGCCAAACGTTCGTGTTGGTACCCTGAGATCCAAATGCAGATGTCATCGGCGTAGATGGATATTTTAACTGCTTTCAGAGCTAAGTTCAGAGTGCCAGGAAGGCTGGCAATTGCAGCGTTAAAAAGCAAGGGAGAGAGAACACTTCTTTGTGGGACGCCGAGGGAAACGCGACGCTCTTCGCTCGTTACATTTCGAAGCTTAACCCAGACACAGCGGTCTCTGAGAAACTCATGTACGAACCGAAGAGCATTTCCCGACACACCCATGGCTTGGAGCCCGTTGACGATGCCTGCCTGAAGCACACAATCATATGCCTTGGCAACGTCCATGAAGACGGCGAGTGTCATACACGATGGCCATCGTCTTCCTTGCTCAAGGTACCAAGTTGTGTAAAGGGGGTAAAGGGGGTTGTGTACCAGATCCCCCTTTCGTGTGGCAAAACGTACGTGGGCCAGACTGGCCGCTGCGTCAACATCCGTCTGCGCGAGCACCACAGCTCTTTAAAATGTGCTCCGTCGTCAAATTTGGCCTTACATTGCCGTCAGTGTGGTTGCGATCTGCAGTTTGAACTAACCTCCGTTTTATTTCGTCACAAGGTACAATTAACTCGTGGGATAACTGAGGCTTGCATTATCGAGAGGCAAGGCACCTCATGCGTAAGCCAGCCGTCTGTACACCTACACGATAAGGAACTATCATTCCTTAGTGTAGCGTCCTAATTTCGCGTCAGTACCTGATGTCGCGCGTGGAATCGAAAAGAGTGTATGAAATTTTTTGTTTTTCTAAATGAGTGAATCTTTTGTTATTTTTGGGGTGTGTTCGCCGTCCGACGAATGTGGTATTCTGCGCAGTAGTACGAATGGTTTTTTTCTTGTTAGTCTAAAGAGTTGTCGTATCATGGGCCGATAGTTGAGATCCTTGTGATTAGTGGTGTATATATTCTTGCGTGTTCCAAAATAAACGTGGTTTGAAGTTAGCGCTTGTGCTGTCTACGTCTCTATCTTTTGTTCCGTGTTTTTGCGCTACCCAGTCGAAGTAATAATAATATCTGGGGTTTAACGTCCCAAAACCACGCTATGATTATGAGAGACCCCGTAGTGGAGGGCTCCGGAAATTTCGACCACCTGGGGTTCTTTACCGTGCACCTAAATCTAAGTACACTGGCCTCAAACATTTTCGCCTCCATCGAAAATGCAGCCCCGCGGCCGGGATTCGATCCCGCGACCTTCGGGTCAGCAGTCGAGTGGCATAACCACTAGACCACCGTGGCGGGGCTACCCAGTCGAAGTAATGTACCAAGTTAATCTAGTACATATTAATCCTTCCATCAACTTAGGTGCGCATGATGTAAGTAATACTGGTCGATATGATGCTAGGCTCGCAGGATCCTTTCCGGCCTTAAGGACTGGCACCACCCATGCTGTCTTCCAAACAGATGGCATCTCTCCCGTGCTCCACACATGATTAAATATGTCCAAGAGGGCCCTTTTTCGCCCATATGACAGATTTGTAACCATCTGATTGCTGATCAAATCGGGACCCACTGCACAGCGTCTTCTTAATTTGCTAAGTGCCATATCCAGCTCTCGAAAGGTGAATGGCGTATCCATCGTGTGAAATAAATGAGGTGACAGAGGAATCGCCGCTCCTGCTGATCTGCCAGATGTGTATACGTCTGCGAAATCCTCTGCACGGCTTTGCAAATCTTTCCCTTGTTTCAAAGCGAGTGCTTCGATTGGCCTGTGTGAGCGGATCCTCCCAGAAAGACTATTTCATCATTATCATCATCCTGTCTAAGCCCACTGCAAGGCAAAGGCCTCTCCCATGTTCCGCCAATCAACCCGGTCCTGTGCTTTCTGCTGCCACGTTATACCTACAAACTTCTTAATCTCATCTACCCACCTAATTTTCTGACTATTTATTACTGCCCATATCCTTGTCAAGGGTGTAAACGTTGATAAACTCTCACAGAAAGCGGCCCATTGAATTCGTCTTAACTTTTTTTTGTGTGGCGACGGATCGCAGCGTTTATCCTGCTATATTCAGTTTTCGCAGACGGATTTCCTTTTTTTCTCATGAGTTTCCGCTCCGCTCGTCTGCGTGCTGCGCAGAGGTTCTTTAATTTCAAGTCAGGAGCAGGGAAATGATCGGGCAGTTTCAGCAATGAAGTTGCCGCTCGCTTGCTTTGCAACATATCTGCAAACAGCTCACCAGTGGATTCCTCCAACGCTTCTCTGTAAGTGTCCCAGCGTGTCACATTGCAGAATTGACGACCAGCAGTCCGAAATCCCAGGATATTGGTGAAGATGGGGTAATGGTCGCTGCCCATCCTGTCTGGAGCCGTGGTCGTTGATACCAGGAGGTCCGTGGAGTGAAGTACAAGGTCTATTGCACTCCATGAATCTGGTGGCCTCAAAAATGTAGGTTTCCCATCGTTCGCCACACATAAGTCAGCAGCGTCCGCAGCTGCTAGAAGTTCCTTGACTCCAAAATCAACACTCTTATATCCCCAGAGCGGATGATGCGCGTTAAAATCACCACAGATTATTCGAGTAATTAAATTTTATGTGAACTATTGTGTTGTGTGACAAGACTGTACCTTGTGTGTGTGTGTGTGTGTGTGTTTCCCCCTTTTTTATGTACATGGACTATATAGGATCTCCGGCTAGCTAATCTTTCACGTATATTTTTTTCGTTTCGTTGCTGTGACTTTCCCGTGTGCTATCATCTGTGAAAATGAGTAGCCGGCGCTAGACAAAAGTGCCAAAATATCCTGAACACTATACAATTAAAAATACATATATCAAATTTTCCGTGCTCCGCTTCCATAAAAGACCCCGTAAACGGTGGGAATGGGTTGAAACTTTTCCTCAAATATGTTTTATCCATGGATCTTCATCCAGAAGAGGTTTTTCGTTATTACTTCCAACAACACATCCAGGTTTGTAATCGCTCTCGCGCTGAGTACCCCATAAAAGGCTCTGCCCTTCCGAGCTCGTGAGTGCTAGGGTCCCAATTCGAAGTTTTTGCTTGCCTTTTTTTAAATGACGTCTTAATAATAATAGCATGCCTTCTGGTCGGAGTAGCCGCAATTCGGTTTTAATGTGTGCAGCCGTCAGTGGGGGTCCGTCGCTGACGGCCCTGGCGTCGCAAGGCCCACTGTGATGCGGCTACGCCACATTACACGTCCACCCCTCGTTTTTCAGGGTCAATAGCTGACGGTAAAAAAAAAATCTCAGTTTCGCTTAAGGGCGAAGCAATGAATGCAATACCAACAAATTTTATTGTTATACGAAGTAAGGCTAGCAGCTAACTCTTTTGCATCCGCCTCGCATAACTCAACAAGACGCTGGTTTAAAGGGCCCCTCACCAGGCCACATAGCAAATTTTAGTTAGACGCTGGAAGTTGTTGTGTGCCGAATGAAGAGCAGTATGCCGCAAGAATTTTTCAAATCGGTTCATTATGAGCTGAGAAAAACAATAATTTGTAGCGGCGCGAAACCATGATGCGAGGAGGCGAGTTTCAAACCCTTGCCACTCGCCCCGTGTAGCCTTAGCAAGCCAAATCCTTTCCCTGCCCTCTTCACTTGGCACATACGCATGAACACGTCATGCGCATGCATGGCCACGTGCGCATGACGTGCCCGAGCCAGTCCGAGCACGCGAGCGGCGTTGCAAGGCCGCTGCCTTTTTTTTATGTAGCGGCCGTGGGCGTTGTGTCGGCGTTCGCTGTAGTGTACTGCCTGTTTCTGCGGGACGGGCATGAAAGTTGAGACATTTGTACGGGCACGAGAGTGGCGGTATCATGAGCCAGTGCCGCATTAACGTTTACTCGGACGCGCTAGAATAAATGAGCATAATGAGTGCTCGAACGCGCCAGAACATCACTCTCGTTTCCAGGGCTGGCGTCTGCTCAATGCGCTAACCGCGGGGACACGAACGCACGGGAAAGGGAGGCACATTAGCCCCGCATCTCGCTGCAATTCACGAAAAGGAAATGAAAAAGACGCACACATTCCTATTGTGTGTCTCATTATTTCTCTCAAGCTTTATTAATCTATTCAAGCAACAAATTATACAAACTACACATGTCGTGTCAAATAATTATCGCAGTGTCACATGGTACTGTTGGCGACGTCAGAGCACTGTCGTCTACGTAGAGGAGCGACGTCACAGCACTACAATCTACGTAGGGCCATTTTCTCATGTACGTCATCCCCTCATTCTCTAAAGCGCGCGCCCGCGAGAGGAAGGGCAAGCAGCGTTCACCTTGAAATTCGACCCATTTTCGCGGCGCGTAGCGTTGCAAATTTTGGCAGACGTGATCGTCAACGCCCTGTGTATGCATTGCGCTCGTTAGCTCAAAATTGTCAAACCTGGTGAGGGGCCCTTTAAGGCAATATGGCCGTTCCAGGGACTGAAGTGGTTTTCGGGCTGGCAGTCCTCTAAACACGAAGTAAGCGTTGAGAGCACATAAAGTTTACAAGCCATCTCCTGATGCTGCGAGATAGCGCGCGCGCCATGGACCTTCGAGCGACGCAACATCCCCCCCCCCAACCCGTCTTTCCGTCCCTCCCCTCCCCTGGTGTCCCTTCATGCTCCTTACAAAAGACGGGCGAGGCGTTTCCTATCTGTTTGATGAGCAGTGGACGGCAAGCCTCGCACGCGGGTTAATGTTATCGCATGCGCCCTCCGTGCGACGGAGACGGGCGGCTCGTTTCATCTCCGCTTCAGCCGCGTTCATCACCGGCGCTCGCGAGTTTTTACTCGCGGGTAAAACATACGATGTGCGCAATGATGCTATCTTTTTTAGACTTTATGCGGAAAATGACGGCGACAGGACGGCAAAAACACCGCGGAGAATTTACATATAATTTCTATCACAATAAAAAGAAAAAGAAGTTCAGGAGCCATTCCACTCTGTGAGGTGGATGAACATGCAGCGAAGCTCTTTAGCGCACGGCGCAGAGGTGACATGGGGGAGCGCATTTTCGTATGTAAGGCCAGGTTGTTAACGGCCAGGCTGTTAACGTTGAATTCGCAATAATAATGCGAAAACCTTAGATGTCTCATCAAAGGCGAAAATTTTTTATTTATTTTCGTCATACTACGGGCCGAGGTTGCCGGCCCAAAGCAAGGGAGGCATACATATACCAGCATTAACATGAACAAGCGTATCCAGAATTTGCACATTCATAAAAAAGGCTTAGTACACAAACGATTGCTTGTGCAAGCGGCACTACAGTGACGCATTCATAGGTAAGGTTACAAACAGCACCCTAATCGAAAAGCGCATAAAACAACCAATACTTCAGGCACGAAAAACACACTGGTATCATAGATTCACTGACAAATCTTCTTCTCGACAATGATGAAAATCGGGTGCTTGAACGACGAAGTCTGGTAGCTTATTCCATTCCGATATTCCATTGCGATATGTCCGAAAAAAACTATTATAGAAAGCAACTGTACGAGCGAATATAGACTTCAAAGCATGGGTCGATGTGTGACGCGTTCTTCTGGACGTCAAATGCCCTAGAAATGACGGTAGCGTTATATTTACCCTTTGCACAGAATGCTCTGCAGGAGAGATAAACGGGCCACGTGTCTCCAGGGGCGTAATCTGTTTATTCTGCATTAGCTCTGAGTTAGCCTCGTGTCTCCTATACTTTCCAAAAATAAAGCGAACCGCTTTCCTCTGAATGCCCTCGAGCTGGTGAATGTCTTTTTGTATGTGGGTACCAAAGCGCGCATGCGTATTCTAGTTTTGGCCTTACAAATGTGAAATACGCCAAAAGCTTGATATTAGAAGGCGTGTCCTGAATTTGACGTCTAAGAACGCATAGTTTACGAAACGCCGAGGAGCTAATATCTGTTATTTGAGCCGTTCACGTTAAATCGTTGGTCAGTGTGACGCCTAAATACCGGTATTGCGTAACCTGCGGAATCACTGAATGATTAAGGCTGTACTCGAATACGCTCAGTTGCTGTTTTCGCGAGATCCGGATTAGCATTGATTCTGAAGCATTTAATTGCATTTTAGAGTCCCCACACCACTGATCTATTTTCAATAGTGATTCCTGGAGAACTTCGTGGTCGCTAGTTGAATTTACTTTTTTGAATATAATACAGTCATCTGCAAATAACCCTATGCTAACTGTTTCGGGTAATACTTCTCTTATGCCGTTCATGAAAATAAAAAATTCGGCGTACAAACGGAATGTCCTAGCCATATGCAGCTGTGCTCTAAAAGGAAACCGAAGTTTTTTCGATCATGCAGTCCCCCGTTGAACGCCCTTTCGACACTTTCGAGGCAGCTCGACTTGAAGCGGCTCTCCACCTTCCAGGCAATCCAGTGCAGGCGCAAACGATAGTCTGGAAGAACTGCGAGAATGCACTTGCTACAGCAGATAGAGGCCTCAAAAAGAGGGGAGTATCAAAGGAGGATGGCTTTTTTAGGCTAGCAATGTTACGTCATGTTGCGCCGAGCAATACGATCGATCGAGAAGAAAAAGAACCTATCTTTCGCCTTGGAGTCGTCACGCAGGGTCACTGGCTTACATCATACCAGTGAAAAGATCGCAAGGCGCTGCGACCTCAGATGAACACTCACGCTTACATTAAAATGGAAGAAAACTGTCTTATAGGACTGATTGCCAATTTTTATGGTCCTTATTTTTCTAGAACAATGAAAAGCTTGCAGGTCAGAGTGTCTAATCACAGAATGGTAATGTGGAAAATGTTGTGAAACGTTGTAATAAGAATTTTTCCATCTGTGGGGAGCATGAAGTCTTGCACAGAAGTGACAACACATGGTGCGCACGAGAGCGGTTCGTGTTTGAGCGTGACGGTTTACTGCGCATGTGCTGCTGCTCTACATTGCCCACTGGCAGCCACGAAAGCAGCGCTGCTTCTCACCGTGCAACTCGTTTTACCTCTTAACCAGCACTGAACAGAGCAGAGACAGATAATGATATACATACTCCAATTTTCAAAAGTAACGCTGACGCGCATAATAGCATCTGACTGCGCACAGCGTGATCGTCTCCATAATCGAGCTTCAAGCTTTATCCGCTAGGCTGCTCGACGTACTGGTTTTTGTTACTTTTCAGCACAATTTACAGAAATAACTCCTACTCGCAATGTGAAAAGGATGCTGGAATCTGTCACAATATTTCACTATCTTTTTATTTCTACCAGGATCTAATCGTATGTTCTGACCAGTTGTTGGTCCCTTTAAAGTCAACGTTCGCCACTAATCAGAAGTGCCCACGTACACAGCACGATCCAACAGCACACACGTCTCAAGGCTTCAATTTCGGTGTCGGGGGTCCTTTAATTTTTCATCACTGCTATTGACACTTCACTCTATGAAAAACGCAAAGGAAGTTTGATAGCAAATATTGTGTCTCTAAAGTATTCCTTGCAAGTCTCGCAGAACTAGTCAGGACGGACATGGATACACCATAACACACATACAGCTCATAAAAGACTAACTCGTGCAACACAAGACATCAAAAAGCCTCCATAGGTGCAAACAAGTAGGCATATGGCCCAGCACCTATTTTACAAAGAGTTATCACCACCTTGTAATAAGATAAAATTAAGAACAAAATTGCATGCCAAGAGCAGCCTTTCAACTTTTCTGCGGTGCGCCAGATCTACACTGAAGGAAGTGGCTTTTGGTGCTTCAGACGTACCAGCCTTTGAAGTAGAAAAAAATGAAAGTTCTGAACAGTAATCTGTTTATGAGGCGTGAAAAGCTCCCTCTGAAAAGCCTTAGTCCATTGCTGTACATGTCGCTCTTTGCGCATGCTAAAATTTACGACAGAGATAACACTAGGCAATTTAAAAGAAAATTTGCAATTCATCAATTAGGAACCTTGCATGAATACATTTAGGGAAAACTCAAAATTTTCAGCATGTCCATTTTTGCGTCTGGCAAACTAATCATGGCCTCCTGAGGAAGTACCATTTCAAACCACAGTGAAGTGTCACACACGCGTGTGAAATAAAACAAATGACCTTAGTATGAAGAAAATATTTCAAAGAGGACTGACACAAAAATTTACGCCGTTATTTTTTGTGTTGCAATAAGTAGCTAAGTAGCTTAAGGCCCACATATCGCGTCTGGAAATTTACTTTTCGCAAGCGCATGATGGTTTATTATTTAGAGACACGTTTAGAGCAACCAGTTATTTTTTTACGAAACGCCTAAGAGGTGGCACCCAGTAAGAGCGTGATCACAAGTACTGCTTGGCCATGTGAGCACACATAACACATGCACTCATGACATATGCCGTGCACAGTATCGTGTGCTTGTGAGCAATGGAGAGAGAGTGCAAGCAAGGATCACAATAGCAGACAAAAACTCGGTTGCTGGATCTTTACATGAACCAGGTTGATACTGATGCGGGCAGGTGCTCCATTTCACGAGCAGTTGCGTAACATGTACATTAAGCTTAATGTTAAGTTACATTCAAGGCTATATTACCTCAGAAGGACGTTTTGCTGGGCGAGTCTGTAATATTCCATTATTAAACGTAGCGCAAATGAAAACGGACAAAGTAAAGTGGTAACATACACAGCGCAGACTATCAACTGAAATTTATTGAAGAACATTCACACATATGTACACAATGAACAAGACACGTGATGAAAGAATAAAAACGTGTTTTAGTGACTAGCACTCAAGTAATCTATTTCGATAGGGTGCAACACCATCGATGGCCTCGCGACATATGCTTCACCACATCTGTAGATACAGAACGTTTCCTCAATTTCTGGCTCCGGTTTTCCGTTAAAATCTTGCCAGCACACTTGCTTCAGTCAGCCTGGGCGCGCAGCCGCAGTCCCTACAATGAAGCGAAAGGTTCGAACATGGTGGCCCATTCAAAGAGGCTCTGTGGTCAAATAATCTATTATTTAAGCAGCGCTCTGTCTGCGCGACATAGCTTTTCCCACAGGACAAAGGTATGTTGTAGACCACTTTCTTACCACGGTCAACTAACTTTTCTCGATGCTTGATGTTGCACCTGTTGTTCTCGCAACCTTGCCTCTGTAACTTCTTCTGCACCGCCGGGCAAAGCTGGCCAAGCATCCTTCCACCTGAAAAAAACCACATTACACCCATACCTGGCCCCTACATTTTTCAAACGATGAGACACCCGGTGAAGGTACGGAATACAAACAGCGGAATACAAACAGCTGGTTTCAGCTATAGTCATACACACGAACCTGGACGCTTCCAGAACTTGGCTTGCGGCACTTGTCGCGCCCGGCACACGTGGGAAGACCCGACGGTTGCCCCGCATCTCCCGCGATTTTGTATCGATTTTAGACTCCCAAGAATCAGTGCCAGACGAAAATAAAGAGTGAAGACTTACAACAGGCGGTAGAACGAATTCCTCGCAAAAATAGCTGCTTCGTATCTACCAGTGGCAACGTACGCAAGTTTGGAAGCTTCCTCATTTTGACAGTCTATTGCGGAGTTCAAACCGGTGGTGGTGGTGGTGGTGTGCGGCGTGACCACCCGTGGTGGTAGTGGTTTGAACAGAAAAAGGCGCCTAATTTCTGCGGCCCGGTCGGGAGCACGGCGCAGCGCCTGCCGTACTGCACATGCGCATACCCTCTCTACACACCTCATCTCCACTCCCCTTCTCCCCTTTTCCTCTCCACTTCCCCTATCCTCCTCCCCACTCCTCTGAAACGTGGGCTCGACATGCCGAAATTCTCTTAAGCGCAACGCCGCGATGAGCGGCAGCGCATGCGCGTCCCCTCCTCTCTCTTTCCTCCTACGCTGACCCCTCTCGCGCGCCTGTTTACAGCGTCCCCCGCTCGCCTTGTGAGAATTAACGGCCAGGCTAGATGGAAGACACGACGCGCGTAGCGCTCCTCTTCGCGTTCCACGACGCGAGATCGGTAGCATGCCCGAGGTCGGTAGCATGCCCAACAAACGCCAACGGAACGCAATCGTGCAAGTTCTCCGGCTTCGCATTGCCTTATGGTCCCTTTAGCGGGAGATGGTGAGCTTTTTGGACTGGTGTTCAAGAAAGAGTGAGGTACATCCTGCATGAAATGAATGGAACCTACTGCATCAACAACGCGTCTTTGCTGTGCTGCGTGCAGCTCCAGCCGATAAGGCACTCCGATGTTCGGCGGCTCGGTCTGCGTACCGCGTTCCAAGGCCAACGTCAAAAGTGTCATTTTACTTTGCTCGAAGTGACTACAAGAAAAAGAAATCGCGCATGCATTCCGTGCCTACTATTTGATCCTTTCGATGGAACACTGGAATATCATTGGCTGACACGAATAAATATTTAATTGAGCGCTAGTTAGGAATACTTAATAAACTCGCCGAAAACAACATCACATCTCTTTTGATTATGCTCTGTGAATTTGAAACATTTGGACACAGACGAACCTGCATCGTGCCTGAAGGGGTCATGGACAATTCTTCATTTTTTTACACGTAATATTTCGGGAAATCGGAACTATGTGACTCTACGCGGTATGCTTTGGGCTTTTGTAGTTACCACAACGATATTTGTGAACATGCGGAGCCGTGACATACCACATATTACAGGAGTGACAGAACATTTGTTTCAATTATTCGCGTCACACTTTCTATTCACGGATTCTAATTCAATGTACGGCCAGAAGTATTGCATTTGACATTTACCCTCCTTGCTTTTCCGTTCCTTTTGTCTCGCACTTCCCTGTTCAGAATGGCAAAGAACAAAGTGTTGACTGCATTACCACGCGTATCCTGTTTTGGAAGGCTATCTGTCAAGTTGCACCTAAAACACAAGTTCTACGCTTGATTGGAATATTTCCCTCCCTCATATCTGCCTTTCCCGTTATCCTCTCCCAGACTAAGAGTGAAAACGTCACTTCCTTTTGGTTCGCATCCCTCTCTGCCTTTCTTCTGTGTTTTTTCTCTCTCTTCACAGATGGCAAAATTACTTCTAAAATGTAATTAAAAAACTTTACAAATGTAGCTGGCAGAAAGTAATCGCATTAAATTACTATTACCTCGGAAAAGCAAATAAAACTTACTCATTCGTGCGGCGACACATAAACACTGTTTTCAGTACATATACATTGAAATCTCAGAGATAATAGGGAGTTTTCGTATAGCGGGAAATAGCAAACGTAAGGATTTAGCATTACCGTTGCGTGGCCCCGCCACGGTGGTCTAGTGGTTATGGCACTCGACTGCTGACCCGAAGGTGGCGGGATCGAATCCCGACCGCGGCGGCTGCATTTTCGATGGAGGCGAAAATGTTCGAGGCCCGTGTACTTAGATTTAGGTGCACGTTAAGAACCCCAGGTGGTCGAAATTTCTGGAGCCCTCCACTACGGCGTCTCTCATAATCATATGGTGGTTTTGGGACGTTAAACCCCAGATATTAATTATTATTATTAGCATTACCGTTGCGTGCTCCAAACGGCACGTGCGCAGAACGTAAACGTAACCCGAGCTCTTACGCGCGTACGTTATATCCGGAATATAGCGTTCAACGCTACCGCAGGCAAGGGATTCCGTACGCAGGGCAGGATGGCGGCGCATGTTGAAGCGAGAGTCGTCTACTTTGAAAGCCTGCATTAATAAACTAATTCCTTTTGAAATAATGCTCGTATTTGATTTAGATTTGAGTTGAGACACTTCGCCAGACGCATACTTTCGATAAAATAGCTCCGTTTTCGAGATACACGGTTGATTAGCGGTGCGGAAGGCTTCACAAGGTGTGTTTACACGGTTCGCTCATGATATATGTAACCGCGCAGAAATGGCGACGCTGTCTTCATCCGCCTGTTTCCAAGACAAGGCCGATACAGCCACAAGCCAAGTCGATACAGGTAATTGGATTGTTGAAGAATACTCGATCACGGCATGTCGAAAGTAAGCGATGTGTTCCGTGTAGTCAGACACAAACTGAACCAAAGGCGGCACGGAGGCGCAGCAACGGTGACTTTGGATCAGCTCGGATTAGTGGCGCACCTTTAGATTTTACAATGAATTAGTGTTTTTTTATCTCTAGATGACACCGTATGTGCTTGCGTTGGCGTTTGTATCAATGTCTTCCGCTGTACTAAAATACCACCAGTTGACACGCTGCGCGTTCCGTTTTAGCGTCTTTTGTGGGGCCGTTCCAGGTGCTCACGAACATTGGGAAGATGAAAGACGCCATCCCAATGCAATAAAAAAAAACATTCTGGGGAAGGCCGCAACTTGGGGTAGAGAGAGAGACAGAGATAAACTTTATTTACAATAAAAAAATTCTTTTGGGGGGAACCCTAGTCGAGGGCCCCACTGGCCTTGGCCGCCCGTTCAACCTGGTCGATCAGCGCTTGCTGATCGGCCAGGTCTGAGCTGGACAGTCGCGCCTCCCACTGCTCCAACGTGTGTGTTGGTGTCGTGCCTGTGTGTGTCAGGTGTGGGGGGTGTTTAGAGCAGCCCCAGGTAATGTGGTAGAGTGTAGGGCTTCCTCCGCACCAGGGGCAGGAACTTCGATAGCACGTAGGGAACATGGCGTGTAATCTCTTTAAGTGGGGATAAACCCCAGTTTGAATTTTTCTCCAATTTATTGCCTCCTCTCCTGTTAGGCGTTTGTCGGGAGGGGCGTATACTTGTCGGGTAAATCCCTACATTTGCGCACGAGTTAGGCAACTCGAAAAGGAGTTCTATGTGTATTAGATGGGCGAGGGGTTGTGTCCGTAGTTCCATTGGCGACTGTCCCACCTAGCATAGCCACGTGAGCGCGCGCTCGCGCCAAGGAGAAGTCTTCTTCCTCTTGTTCTTCGACCGCCTTGATCATGGTACGTGCAGCGCACTTTAGGGGCCCAGGATGCCATATGCTGTCCTAGCTTGGCGTAACGCAGACAAAACCATGTGTGCGGGCACGCGCTAGTGCGTTCGGGCCTGTGTAAGGGGCTGGGTAAGACTTTGTGGCCTCTCCCCCTTACACTCTCTCGGTAATCACGTGATGGCGTCGGGGAACTGCATTCTCCAGACGCGCGATGAACCCGCGTGACATGCTCCAACAAGAGTTCGGGACGAGTAGCAACAGCAACTACGGTGAATTCATGCTGTGCTCCACTTGCAAGGACGCGTTAACATCGGGCCAGCTGCCCGTGTTGAACGGACCTTTAAGTCGCCCATGCATTGCTTCACATCCCCACATTGTTCCCTTTAGTGGGAGATGGTGTAATTTCTTTCATTCATTGATTTGCCCATTCATTCATGAATGTCTATTTTGTCATTGCTTCTTTGGTTGAACTGGCTCGTTCATTAGGGACTATTCCTTCAGAGATATTGTAACATCAACCCGAGCATTTGTTTTGTCTTGTAGACGATGGCTTAAAGGATAGGAAGGAAAGTTGACTTACTTGTCGCGGTAATTTTTATTGCGAAGATTATTAGTAAAGCTTCCTGTGTAAGTGGCGAAGCTCGAGAAGAAAAACCATATCGAGCACCGAGGTTTTAAGGGCTGACTTAGGTTACTTGTGCGCTAGAGTATTTGGCTCAATGGACGGTTTGCGGGCCGTGTTTCTATTCACCTTTTCGGTCGGTTTGAAGATTGCGATAGCAGCAGCACGTGTTGCACCCCAAGAAACTTCCGGTCACTTCAATCATCAGATCTCTAACGGCGAAGCAGAAAGCGTGTTTTTTTATGTTGTGCCAAAACAAGGAAAGACTCTTTCTTCGCCTTCAGGTAAAAGGATGGCGCTTAATGTGAAGGCCTAACTCTCGTACGGCTGTGTGTGCAGCTCAGAAGAATATTTATTTAAAATATTTGGCCAGACACAGGGAGAAAAGTGTTGAAAATGTGCGGGCTACTCGCTAGGGTTTTTATCCCCGCCAATGCTACTAGGCTACGCCGGCGCACAAAACCGGAAGCCGTCCAGGAGCTGTGTTTACAAACAGCGAAAATGTCTATAGTCGGTGACAGCCGAAAAATAAATATAAGCTCCGCCCACGAGGCCGCACTGCTCATATTTTGCATGCATCCGCTCTACAAACGAAGTAGTTCCTAAACAATGACAATATATTGTCACGCTTATGACGAGAACCTTACTGATTGACGTGAACAGCGCGTGTGATACACAAGGACGAAGAAACGACGACGACTTGTGTATCACACGCGCTGTTCACGTCAATATGGAATACCAACTAGCCCGGTCACACACCTTGCTTGAGAACCTTACGTTGTTCTGCGTGTTGGGCTGGTTAGGCCAAGAAGCGGCTCAGTCCGAACTTCTTTGTCCTCTTCTACCTGTGGGGGCTCACACAACCATGCGGCATTAGTCCCCCCTTGGAAAAGCATCGACTCGATGCTTGTAAAAAAATAACTACAACACACGCAGACGCAGAGTACCAGAGACTAAGTACCAATAGCCGCAGGGAAAATAAGATGACGCACCGACATTTGCGCCATGTGCAAACAGGAAAATACAAAGAAAACAACCATAGGAGTCACATGGTAACAGAAGTAGCGCGAACGCACAAGGGCTACTGTGTGTAGTACGGCTTGAGTCGTACGACGTGCACGGTTTCGGGCCGAAGTTGTCGACGTGCAGACACTGCGCCGTCCGGAAATACTTCGCAGGCGAGGTCACTGACACGTCGGAGAACCTTGTATGGTCCGAAATAGCGGCTCAGAAGTTTTTCAGACAAGCCTGGTCGTCGGATAGGTGTCCACACCCACACTCGGTCGCCAGGGTGGTAGGCGACGTTTCGACGGCGAAGGTTGTAACGTCGCGCGTCTGTGTCTTGTTGATGACTCATGTTTACGCGAGCCACTTGACGAGCTTCTTCGGCGTACTGGGTGTATTGCTCGGCGTCTGGAGCAAGTTCATCGCTATGATAGCACGGAAGCATAGCATCGAGCATGGTTTACACGTTGCGTCCGTAAACAAGGCGGAAAGGTGAAGATCGCGTTGTTTCCTGCGTTGCCGTATTGTACGCAAACGTGATATATGGCAAAATCTCGTCCCAGGTTTTGTGGTGTACGTCCACGTACATTGAGAGCATGTCTGCTATGGTCTTGTTAAGTCTTTCCGTCAGTTCATTTGTTTGTGGATGGGAAGCTGTTGTTTTTCCGTGACTTTCGGCTTTTCAAGCGAGCGGATCCTGCAATGCCAGAAGAAAAAAAGCTGCGCTATCTTAAGCGAGGTGTGAATGAGCAGCTTTTTGCTGGTCTGGTGCGGAGTCCTCCAAAGAGTGTAGCCGAGTTTCTGACTGAAGCCGCAACGATGGAGAAAGTACTTCATCAGCGGTCTGCCCTATTCGACCGGCAAGTGAATACCGCATCGTCTCCCGAATTCCGCGCCACCGTTGGGAGCAACAGCACTGAATGGATTCGCGAAATCGTTCGCTCTGTCGTCCGCGAAGAAATGCAGAAGCTGTACGGGCCGAGACAACCCGAGGTAGGCTCCATCGCCAGTGTTATCCGGGACGAGGTCCAGCAGGTGCTGCATAACCGTCACTATCAACAGATGCCTACCAATGTGGAACCGGCTCCTGTGTCCACTGATATTAGGAGCCATACGTATGCCGAAGCCTTGCGCATGCCGGCCTCTTCCTTGCCGGTCGCTAGCCCCGCAGTCCCGATCCAGATGATGCCGCAAGTTGCAATTCAATCAGCACACGCTGGTTTGGACATCGACGGCTGCCGTGCACCTACCCGGAAGTCTGACCTCTGGCGTACGTCGGACAGAAGACCTCTCTGCTACCATTGCGGTGAGGCCGGTCACATCTACTGCGAATGCCCGTACCGACAGCTGGGACTGCGCGGTTTCGCCATTAATTCGCCTCGTCCCCAAGTTGGTCAGAGGCCAAGGGAGATTGAAGAATCGCGGTCACCATCTCCACGGCGACCCGCAGCCATTGGGCCACGTTTCGGGGCGACGGCACGGGGACGTTCCCCAAGCCCTCGTCGGGAAAACTGAAGGCAGCGACCTTCGGGGGCGAGGTCGCTGGGACTCGAAGTGCGGAAGATCTCCCATCGACGCTTGCGCGAAACGCCGAGGACATTAAATCCCCGTTTGAGTGCAGTGCCAGGGAAACGCCGGAATCTACATCTGAACACAGTGACCGAGTCTCGCTCGACATTCCTGTGCTGATAGACGGTCTTCAGGTCAGCGCATTGGTGGATACGGGTGCAGACTATTCAATTATTAGCGGAAAACTGACCACTAGTCTTAAAAAAGTGATGACGCCATGGAATGGAACACGTATTCGCGCAGCTGGAGGACATGTTGTTACACCATTGGGTCGCTGTACCGCAAGAGTGAAAATACGTGCGTCAACATTTGTAGTGACCTGCCTCGTCCTCAGCGACTGCTCTCGTCAGCTCATCCTCGGCATGGACTTCCTTCGCGAGAACGGCGCGATTATAAATCTCCGCGAACGAATGGTGACCTTCTCGACGCAACGCGCAACAGATCGAGACGCCGACAGCTGTCGTAGACCTGCGCTGCGTGTTGCTGACGAAAGCGTGACGCTGCCGCCACGAGCGACTGCTTTCATAGAAGTCACTTGTGAAGATCTCCGAGACGGTGACGCGGTCGCCGAGAGCAACCTATCCCAAATTCCTGGGACATGTCGTGAGTGCGGATGGAGTTTGGCCCGATCCAGAGAAAACTGCAGCCGTCGCCGCCTTCCCTGTTCCGTCAGACAAGAGAGCAGTGCGACGTTTCCTCGGCTTGTGTGCTTATTATCGTCGGTTCATTGCCAACTTCTCGAAGATAGCCGAACCGCTCACGCGACTGACCCGAGATGATGTACCCTTTGCCTGGACTACAGAACAAGAGGCAGCTTTCGCAGAGTTACGACAGCGAATGCAAAGCAGCACCTGTTCTAGCCCATTTTGACGAGGGCGCTGCTACTGAAGTACACACAGATGCCAGCAACGTCGGACTTGGCGCTGTCCTTGTACAACGACACGGCGGCGCTGAGTATGCCATCGCTTACGCCAGTCGTACACTCTCCCGAGCCGAGGCCAACTACTCTACTTCAGAAAAGGAATGCCTTGCAGTCGTGTGGGCGACGGCAAAGTTCCGTCCTTACCTCTACGGCCGTCCCTTCAAAGTGGTGACTGATCACCACTCGCTGTGCTGGCTGGCCAATCTCAGAGATCCGTCTGGCCGTCTCGCTCGATGGAGCTTGCGCTTGCAGGAGTTCGACATCACGATTGTGTACAGGTCTGGGCGCAAACACGAAGATGCCGACGCGCTTTCTCGAGCACCTGTGGGGCATCCCGATATGGACTTAGAGGAGGCCGATGCTCTTCTCGGAGCAGTCAGCGATTCTGACTTCATGTCAAGACAGCGAGCAGATCAAGAATTGCGCCCTGTTATCGATTCCTTAGAAGGCCGAAACTCCCACGTTCCTCGACACATTGCTCGCGAGCTGTTATCATTTTGTCTTTACAAGGAAAACGCGCGAGGTAGCGACAAAGCCTTTCTCCTCGTTGTCCCAGCCGACTGATGACGTCCTCCTTGCGTGCCACAAAGAGCCCACGTCAGGACACTTGGGCTACTCGCGGACTCTCGCCAGGGTGCGCCAGCAGTACTACTGGCCACGACTTTCGGCTAGCGCACACCGCTACGTGCAAGGCTGCCGGGAGTGCCAGCGTCGCAAGACGCCCCCTGTGAAACCCGCGGGCCTTCTCCACCCGATTGCACCACCGCGGACTCCATTCGACCTTGTGGGAATGGACCTTCTAGGACCCTTCCCTTTGTCGTCCACCGGAAACAAATGGATTATAGTGGCAACCGATTACTTGACCCGTTATGCCGAGACAAAGGCATTACCTCGTGGCACAGCGTCTGAAGTCGCGAAGTTCTTCGTGCACCACATCATCCTGCGACATGGCGCGCCGTCATGTGTGATTACGGACAGAGGGACGTCATTTACGGCACAAATGATGGAAGACATTTTTAACTGATCTGCACAAGTCACCGAAAAGCAACAGCTTACCATCCACAAACAAATGGACTGACGGAAAGACTTAACAAGACCATAGCAGACATGCTCTCAATGTACGTGGACGTAGACCACAAAACCTGGGACGAGATTTTGCCATATTGTCATGTCCTCCACGTACATCGTGACGGTCTCGTTCGACATCTGAATGCGTGCTTGCAGTGCACGTTCAGCACGTTCGCGGCCGGTCGGGGCTCCTGTAGGTCTCCAAGAGGCGATGCTGGAACTCGCGCCTGGATGTCAATACATCATCTCTGTTCAAGAACCATGTTCGGGCGCAGTCCTTTAAGCAGGAATAGACATTGCGGAGCTTTGCGGCGTCATCCCAGTAATTGATCGCTGCGACACGTTCAAACTCACTCAGCCAGTCATCTACATCTTCAAACAGCTCTCCGTGAAAGGGACTAGGCATCAGCGGATTCTGAACGGTGCAGTAGATGGGCGTAGAAGACGTAGGAACTTCAATGGCCGCTTGAGGTGAAGTCATAGTCACTGCGTCAGTAGGCTGTTCCGGTGCCTCCGGTGGTAAGCCTCGTTGGCGGCGGCTTGCTCTGTGAACTGGAGTGTTCACGGGCACAGGGCATGTGTTTCGGCTACCGGGCGGGGTCTTGTGCATGGGGTGAGTCGTGAGTCGTCGTACCCAGCTCATCCACCAATCTTGTCACACTTATGACGAGAACCTTAGGTTGTTCTGCGTGTTGGGCTGGTTAGGCCAAGAAGCGGCTCAGTCCGAACTTCTTTGTCCTCTAATACCTGTGGGGGCTCACACAACCATGCGGCAATATTTCACGCATTTAAACCTTATTAGGGGCGAAGCTCCTTAAGGAGGCACCCGTTCGTCCCTCGTAGTCGTAGTAGTGCGTAACCAGTCGTAACGCTAGTACCAGATCTTGACCTCCAAGGTGGTGCCGGTGGGAGATTTTTCCTGTGCGTTGTTGAACAATAAAAAATTCGCAGCGTGCGCGTTAACTTAAAGCCGAATTCTTCTGTCTCTCATTCCCCATTAGCAGCCATTGGCATGTTCCAATAGGAAACGTTAGTAGAAGTAGAAGTGTAAGTGTCAGCTAAAAGCCGACTCCTTGTGTCTCTCATTCCCATTAGCAGCCATTGTTTACCTCCAAGGTAGTGCCTGGTGAGATTTCTCCTGTGCGTGATTAAACAATAAAAATTTTGTTCAAAACGCCGTTGATTGATGAAATAAACCAACGAAAGACGCCAGATGTTTTCTAAAAGCAAAACGAAGGAACGCCAGATGTTTCCTAAAGCAAAACGAAAAGACGCCAGCTGCTTAACGAAAGACGCCAGATGTTTTCTAAAGCAATGGTTTTCTAAACAATGAAAATTCACAGCGTACATGTAAAATAAAGTGAGCTGTAAGTCGTCATAACTCATCGAACCTTTAGTATAAACACGCCCGATCTCACGTCGGTGATGATGTACTGGGCAGAATTCACGGAAGATTCACGGTTTACCGATGAACCTCCGCAGCTTCGCCCACTCATCATCATTCACTCCGTGGATATGCTGTGATTTTTTTTGGAATACTGCACGGATATTCAAACAAAGAAAGCAACGCCAGAGAAAGCAAGTGAAGGCACGGAGTTCAGCGTCATCATGACAATATACCTGTTGTTTAAATCGCACCCCCCGCCATGGTCATCTCGGAGTCTATACGACTCCGAGATGACCATGGAATGATGAACATCTTTTAATGTACATCTCAAAGGTGATGTTTTTGAGCAGTACCTATTATGGTATTAAAACAAAGAATGCGAGATTTAATATAAAGCTTAATAAAAGGAATGGTTATTTTACCGTTTCACAGAACAAAACAGGGACATTATTCACATTTCATAAGTTCGTTTGTAATTTTTTTTGCGAAACTTTCTCCGCCAGTTTTGTTCACTTCCTGCTGTAACTATGGCAACTGTAACTCAAAGCGAAGTATGGCGAAGTGGTCTGAGACTTCCTTCGTGAATTTCGAATCTTGTGTTGCCGTAAATACCACATTTGCGTCTCTAGTCGCCGTGCTTTTCATCGTGTTTGAGGAAAACGCCAAGGCTTCATTTGACGTCTTGTTTCAACGAAATAAATGTGTGTAGCACACATGCGTTAACCTGCGAGGGTCATTGCATGCGTTGCCGTTACTTTCACGCCAAGGAGATGTGCCCGGATAAATTGGCGTTAACTGAAAGCTTTACGTGGGATTGTTTCTCCCTTCGACAACTGCACTGGCACTGCCACGACCCCTAAGCCCTTGAACGTTCAAGTTTTTAATTAATTTATTATCTATTTATCCCATACCTGCATCGCCGCAGTGGACATTACAGCAGGGGGGCTCACTTTTGCTAGAAGAAGGGGCCCTACCTTCTATATATGTGTGTGTATCTGTGCGAAGGTATATATATATATACGTAGATTGTGAAGAGGCTGTCATCGGTCGCCGTAAGAAAAATAGGAAAACGATACACGCTTCTCAATAGACAGTTTTTAAGACGATAGTCTTTCTTGGGGAACTTAAACGCAGAAATTTTGGTCTGTCTTTCTGTCTGTCTTTCTGTTTGTCGGCACGTCCCTCGATTCAGCCACTCGGCCAAAGTTGAACCACTTGCCCAAGGGCCAGCCATCGTGAACGGCTGACTAGGTTCATACTTGTGTACATTGTTGATCAAAAAGCAAACATTACGCATATCTGAGGCGCAACATCACTAGGTAAGTATTAGGTGGTGTGTTCCTTTAATAGAAAATACTGTTACGGGGAGACGACAGAATAAGGCTATATATACAGTATTTACACAACCACAGAGGTAGGGGTGACAACCAAGATGGCGAAAGCAGCAACGAACACGTCCTCTTCCTCTTCGTCCTCTAGGTAAGCGGCACATAACATTACCCGCCGGCGGTGAAAGCACCGACACTGTGCGCCCGGGCAAAGACGGTCGCGAGGATGGTCACTATACACACGCGTCGGTGGGTTCCGGTATGTGATAGGGCTACAGACGGACAACGTGAACAATGTCGGTGCGCGGCTCAGTCGACGAGGACGAAGACAATGGCTCGATTTCATACGTCACGTCGGTCACTTGGCGGCATACACGGTATGGTCCGGTGTACGGGAGAGGAGCTTTTCAGAAAGCCCAACACGTCGTGCTGGAGACCAAAGGAGGACAAGAGATCTAGGAAGAAAGTGGGCGTTTCTGTGACGGCGATCGTAGCGAGATTGTTGGCCCGCTTGCGATTCGGTTAACCGAACGCGCGCAACTTGACGTGTATGGTCGGCGCGGGCAATAGCTTCTTGAGCGTACTCAGTAGGTGGGTACATGGAAGGCGGCATCATCGTGTCCATCGTATCTATGTATAACAATACATAGATACGTAATTATAGAGACCCTAGTTTCTTAAGCTGCGCTGAAAATGTGACTGCGCCGAAACTTGGCTTCCTCCGTGCCCTCTGCACGAGCTCATTGTTGTGTTTCGGTTTAGGTTCAGTATTGCACTGTACGAGTGCCATGGGGCGCCGCTCTGGCATTCCTGCTTTACCTAGGCGACGTAAATATACAAGAGTGTGTGGAGAGTACTCGTTGAGTGCGGACGTTTCTTCTGCTTCGGCGCTTCGCGCCAAACCGCGTGTTCGGGCTGGCTGGCGTCCCCGCCGGTCGCGTTGGTCACCGCCGGCTCTTCGCCTGCTGCTGCACCGGGACTACCAGCCCGCAACACAGCATTCACGTTTCCCGACGTATTGCCAGATGGCGTTCATATCTCACGCAGCGTAAAGTCACTGTAACGGGAAAAGTACCGCGTTCCTTTTCTCTTCGCCGCCGCGCCCTTTCGGCGGCTTCGCCACACAAATGGTCCAGCTCGCTCGCCTCGCTAGTGTCTCCCGGCCGCAGACGCACGGCGCTTTGGAGGGCGATTGTTTTTATAGGCTCAGGAAAGCGTACAGGAACATTATGACATCCCGTATGATTTTGAGACTTCATCGAAAGCCTATCGAGGCATCGAAGAATGCCCAGGTAAGGCCCTCTTTGCCATTCCCAGCGGGAAAAAGGATGCCAAACGACGGGCTGTGTGGCTGCACAGAATTAGGCGGGAAATATTTGTTACCACGACTGGTACCGCATTGTGAGGTAAGCGCTTCATTGAGAATTCGCGAATGTTTTCGGGGAATTATGGCGCCTACCCTGCACTAGTGCAGCTTGTTTCACGTGGTTGTCGCAGGAGGTTCATGCACATAACATTTTATTATGTTCGGCGTAAAATTGACGCATTTGGGCTCACATATAATGATCAGCGTGCCATGAAAACTGACTGCTACAGATTGGTACTGCCTGACGTGACTGTATGCGAAAACAAATAACAGATGGTAGGCATGAAAATAATGGCTGATGCTGTCGCGGCCGGTTCGCTTGCTTGATATGCCCCGAAGTCGGTATTGCGTGACGTGATTGTATGACGAACATAAATACCGCGCGGGTAACATGAAATATTGGTACGCATGTCATGTAAGGCATGATTTACATGCCACGCTCATGATGCACTCGCGGGTCGGTTCGCTTGTTTGATATGCACCAAAATCGGTATTTCGTGACGTGACTGTATGACCAACATATATACCGTGCGGTAACATGATAATAATGGTACGCATGTCATGTAAAGCATGATTTACATGCCATGCTCATGATGCTCTCGCGGCCGGTTCGCTTGTTTGATATGCACCAAAATCGGTATTGCGTGACGTGACTGTATGACCAACATAAATACCGTGCGGTAACATGAAAATAATGGTATGCATGTCATGTTAGGCAGGATCTACATGCCATGCTCATGGTGCTCTCGCGGCCGGTTCGCTTGCTTGATATGCACCAAAATCGGTATTGCATGACGTGATTGTAATGCGAACGTTAATAACAGGTGGTAACATGAAAATAATGGCACGCATGTCATGTATAGCATGATTTACATGCTATGCCCATGAGCTCTCGCGGCCGGTTCGCTGTTGATATGCACCAAAATCGCTATTGCGTGACGCGACTGTATGGCCAACATAAATACCGTCATGATATTCACGTTACCACTTGTCATTCGTGTTCGTCATACGGTCACCTCACGCAATACCAATTTGGGTGCGTTTCAAGCTAGCGACCACCCGCCATCGCAGTATGAGCGTGGCAAGTAAGTCATGCCGTACATGACATGGAAGTCATGATTTTCATGTTACCACCTATCACTAACGTTAGTCATACAGAATAGCTCGTCATAAAATTTTGGTATATATGCATTTCATTAAACGACCGCGAGCGCCCCGAAACCATGTCATGTAAATCATGTTTTACATGGCATGTCTGTCATGATTTGCACGTTATAACCAGTCACTTATGTTCGTCATACACTTTTGTCCGCCATACTAATTTTGTTGTGTGTCAAGCTATCGAAGCGGTCGCGAGCGCACCAGGAGCGTGGCATGTGAATCATGCCGTACATGGCATACATGCATTATTTTCATGTTATCACCTTAATTTGAATTTGTCATACAGTCATGCTATGTCATACCAAATTTGATGTACTTCCCATTAACGAAGCGGCCAGGACAGCACAAAGTCGGGGGCGGATAGATAGATAGATAGATAGATAGATAGATAGATAGATAGATAGATAGATAGATAGATAGATAGATAGATAGATAGATAGATAGATAGATAGATAGATAGATAGATAGATAGATAGATACGTACATAGTCACAGAAATTCGCTAAGAAATGCTTCGCATTTAATAAATGCAGACAGCCGAGCGCGTAAATGCCGCGCAGTTCGCATTTCTTTATCGCGTTAGTACGCGTGCATGCGCATGTAGGCAAGTGAAAATTGCCGCCATTTTCTTCCTAATCACTCAGAGAACAACGGTATGCTTCATTCGGGGCTGCAAAAGCGCACGCAATGCGTAAAACATGCGTTACTCCACGTGAAATCAACACCGCACTGCCGCAGCTTCGGCGGCGCTGGACCAAATATGGCGGCGCGCACGACGGTCGCGGTACTTTTCCCGTTCCAGTGACTTTAACGCAGCGCCTCTTCTATCGTCTTTAGACGACATTTGCAGCGAAGCACGCAAATACGCGGCCAATTCTTTGTCAACATTTTGATAGGAGACCGATCTTTATCAAGGCGAAATTTACGAGGCTTCGATGCGCTTTTATGGCATCGTCCTCCGTGCGTTAGAACGAGAACAAAGATAAATAATAAAAAATGTAGAAATGAAAAAAATCAGTAGCAAAGAGACCACACATATACACTCGTACATAGAAATAAACACGTGCATCCTCGAAAAAAAAGGAAAACATACAGATATCTATACAGATAATATCGGAGGACACAATCAGTACATACATCTCTTTCGTACATTGTCAAGCCCCCTCTCTGGCTCCCCTCTCTCTCTTCATTTGTTCTTGAAGCATAGTGAGGGGGTGAGGCTTCACAAGAAGGGATAAGCGCTTGAAAAAAGGGTATAAGCACTATAAAGTTCACGAGTTTAATATAAAGAAATTATCACTGCGTAATACATGCACACAATGCACGCAAAATGTAAAAATATGCACGTTAGACAAAAACAAGAATTCCAAATATGATATCGTGAAGTATGATGCAACGCCATTAAAAATAAAAGGTTTTTTTTTTCACTCAATAATAGTTTTAGCGGCGTTACTTCAGTTACGATCGAGATCCATGCAATCGATGTGTCACAGCGAGCGCTTTCACGGTTTGTGGACAACGATTACCTCGCGCGGCGTTTCTCGTTGCAAGGCATTCGTGCATCGAGCGCGAGACTTACGCGACGGGCACTTCAACCTAGCACATCATTCTGGGCTGATGGAACTGAATTCCGTTAATACGACGCAAGTGCGCCAATAGGCACTCGTCACATAATCGCACACGCACCAGATGGCCACAATTATCCTCTTATAAAGCACACACCACTGCATATGCTCTACACCTAGTTTGTTTACTTTCGCATTGTGATGCACTAACGGTCTATGTTGGTCGCTTTCTTTCTCTCACGCTTTGTCCGCACATACGTCACTTATACAGGCGCACATCACGGCGCATATCACAATAGATCGCCAAGATTTCCACGTTGCGAGCTCCAAGTAACACACACACACACGAGCGCACATGTGGCAACGCTAATGCAATGGCTGTTGCGGACGGTAAATCGTACACAGACGCGCACATTTCGACTTACTTTCACCTCACTGCACACGAATAAACTCGACGACAATCGCCGATGTGGTGACCCTCAGGCGATATGCTTGGTGTATCCGAGCGAAGGAGGGAACACACGCCGTGTTGCAACTTAACGCTGCCGAAACGATGGAATGCGCAAAAGCGCTGTAAAACACTCCGATCTGCTGCCGCTTCGGTGCAGTTCAAACGCGGCAGTCACAAGCTTCTGCTGCATCGGATGACGACCGACGAGGATGATGCTGGGTACGTGCGGATAACAGTAAGAAATAGCTTCTTCTGGAAGAAACAAACACCACACGAAATTCGAATTGACGGATCTCGGTATCGGTGCAGCGGTCCCTCGCCTCTCGTCGCGAACGGCGCCATGTTGCATTTTTCATTGGTTCTTCTTAACCGTTACGTCATGGTAAAGAGCGGCCGTAGTTGTATGCGCATGATACAAATGTACAGCGGTACAGTTTACTTTTTTATTCTTAGCTTCTCACTGACTATAGGACGTTCCTATTGCGCAGTGTGCCTTCTACAGACACCCTATGCTAGAATATACAAGGAAAATATAAGGAAATAATTGTTTGAACTTCATTGGGAATAACTCGCACGGTTCCCTATGCATCTGCCTTGAAATGTCTCAAGACAGGCTTTTGGGATTTGTCAATCATATGTGCGTCATAGTGTGACGCAATCACGCGATGTTGATTTTTCGCATCACTCGTGTTGACGCCGACGATCACGTTTCGCGTTTGACTAGGCGTCTAAGACTTCCAATCACGCTTTAATATGAAGCCCGTATGAGCCAACATGTAGTGGCACCATTCCTAATAAGAGGTTCCCCTTAACCCCTGATAAGGGGTTTACTGCCAGGGGAAGAACTGATTCTACGCGATTCGACCCGGTCAATACGAAAAATACCGTCCGCCTGGTCTTTTATTGATCTAGATGTCTTCTCCTGCTCTACCTTTCTCAGTCACGCGAAAAAGAAAGGCAAAGAGAAGTGCGTTGATTTAACAAGTGGGCACTTGGCTCACCACGCTACGCAATAAGCGGAGAGACAGTGCTCTGCAAAGCGTATTAACGTTCTGCAAAATGTTCTGGTGGCCTTTTCGTTTGCTTGATATACACCAAAATTGATATTGCGTAACGTGACTCTATGAGGAACATAAGCGACCAATGGTAACATGAAAATCACGATATGCTTATTGTGTATGGCATGATTTACGTGCCATGCGCATGGTGCGCTCGCGGCCGTTTCGCTTTCTTGACGTACACTGAAACTGGCGTTGCGTGAGGTTACTTCATGACGAACATAGACGACTGGTGGCAATGTGAAAATTATCATATGCACGCCATGTGCGGCATGATATACATGCCACGCTCATGGTTCACTCGCGGCCGTTTCGCTTGCTTTATATGTACCAAAATTGACATCGCGCAAGATGACTGTATGACGAACATACAAGACAGGAGGAAACACGAATATCATGTCTAAAGCAAAAGTTTTTAAACGTACAAAAAACGAGGATAGAAGAACTAAGAACTTGGCAGGACAACACTTAACTCACAACTGAATATTTATTAAAGCAATTAACGTTTAAAAGCAGTACAGAACCAAATTGTACATGCGTAGTCGAACAAGAGGCCTAGCTGCCCTTAGTACCAGGACAAAGGTAACAGCATAGTGAAACTAACAAACTTCACTTATCAAGAAAGCCATACTCATTGTGTAACGCGATGGATGGCTGCCTAAAACAGTCACGGCCCCTTTTTCTAATAAGAAAAGCCTCTACTCTTTCACGTGTTGACTGATCTTTATGCGTAATCAATATCTCAGCTTCATGCAACACAGGATAACAACCACATTTATGGCAATGCTTTGGGAGATGCGAATTGGCTGAAGCTTTCAAGGATGCGTAGTGTTCCATAAGGCATTGGTTTACGCGCCTACCAGATTGACCAATGTAAACCTTACCGCGAAAATGGAATCACATAAACGACTTTCGAAACACAGTCTACATACTGGTTAGGTTTTCCACGTTGCACAGGACAAACACTTACCTCCTACGGTTTCTTAACCTTAGGGCACAAGCGTGCCAGCTTGTTTCTCGCTGTGAACTTCAGGTCCACACTGTACCTGCTTCCAACATGCTTCAAGTTGTGTGCCAGCCCATACAAGTTAGAGTTACTGTATATGCTACCTTTAGGTAGCAGAGCTGCGCATCTGTCTTCGAAAGGCCGCTGTCAACCATTCATTGCGGAGAAGCTGACGCTCGGGCTAATTGTTGTATTTCTCGACGCCGCCGCTGCAGCGAACTCAATTAACACTAGTCACCGATAGTCAATGTTTATCGCCGGTCTTCGGCACGCCAGCCATGTTAATCGACGACACGGTAGGGATGTTTCCTGCAAAAACGGACTGCGGCTTCACCGCATAGCTCTGGTTGCTAGCCAGACCTATGCGCAACTTTGCTACCTAAAGGTAGCATATATGGTAACTCTAGTACAAGTAAGGAAAGAGAGCCACCTTGCGGTTGTTTTTTTTTTTATGTGGCTGCTTCCGCTGTGTGTCCCTTTTTCCACTTCTTGACACCAAGGAGTGTCAAATCATTGCTAGATTACAGGTCCCAAAATAATAATATCTGGTGTTTAACGTCCCCAAAAGTAGGATATGATTATGAGAGACGCCGTAGTTGAGGGCTCTGGAAATTTCGACCACCTGGGGTTCTTTCACCTGAAGCTAAATCTAAGTACACGGGCCTCAAACATTTTCGCCTCGGGAATGCAGCCGCCGCGAGCTTTGCAGAAATCGTATCCGCGTCTCGTAAGCGATAGTTTCAGAAGTCGAGTCGTGAAAGTCCAGGAATCCGCCTACCCCCCACAGATGATAAATTCAGTGTGCAACAGTTCAATCAAACATGTCAAGAGGGGGGAAGAAAGACGCACAGTGGAAGCAGCCACTTTAAAAAACCGCAAGACGGCTTTCATTCCCTACGTTGACGTAGTCGTAGTAGTGCGTAACCAGTCTGAACGCTAGCACCAGATCTTGACCTCCAAGGTGGTGCCGGTGGGAGATTTTTTCCTGTGCGTTGTTGAACAATAAAAAATTAGCAGCGTGCGCGTTAACTAAAAGCCGAATTCTTCTGTCTCTCATTCCCCATTAGCAGCCATTGGCATGTTCCAGTAGGAAACGTTAGTAGAAGTACAAGTGTAAGTATTAGCTGAAAGCCGACTTCTTCTGTCTGTCATTCCCATTAGCAGCCATTGTTTACCTCCATGGTAGTGCCTGGTGAGATTTCTTCTTTGCGTGATTAAACAATAAAGTTTGTTCAAAACGCCGTTGATTGATGAAATAAACCAACGAAAGACGCCAGATGTTTTCTAAAAGCAAAACGAAAGCACGCCAGATGTTTCTAAAGCAAAACGAAAAGACGCCAGCTGCTTAACGAAAGACGCCAGATGTTTTCTAAAGCAATGGTTTTCTACACAATGAAAATTCACAGCGTACATGTAAAATTAAAGTGAGCTGCAAGTCGTCATAACTCATCGAACCTTTAGTATAAACGCGCCCGATCTCACGTCGGTGATGAGGTACTGGGCAGAATTCACGGAAGATTCACGGTTTACCGATGAACTTTCGCAGCTTCGCCCACTCATCATCATTCACTCCGTGGATATGCTGTGATTTTTTTTCTGCATTGCCCGGTTGAAAATATGCGGCTAGGTTTGCTGAAGAGCTGAAGTGATATTATCGAGCATACGCATTTGGGGTACGGTCACGTACGTTCGCAAGATCATGCGCAACACGCCCCGTCCCCGAACAAAACAGCCAGCTGGCGCACGGCGCCACGAAAGCGATGCAAGTTGAGCTGCCGCGCCGCTAACGGCTTAACCAGCTCACGTCTGCTTAGTACATGTAACAGTCGTTGCACAACACGACGCGAAAATATCGCGAAAGTGATCGTGTCCCCAAAAGACCTCGAGGATCTATCGCGTACTACGTCGCAAACACGCGTGACCAGCTTTCGTTTTGTCATAGCTTGAGGCATCCGGCGGTATCGGTACCACGAGTGCGCAGTATATCTAAAATAAACTTCCGTGTGGCAGATGTTGCCTGAGCCTCTTTTCCAGTCCTAAATGGCACTCCAAAAATCTCATGTAGCTCAGCTTTTATTTAAGCTACTAGGTGATAACCGCGTACATACTGCATGGCATTAATACTAAGAAGTGGAAAAAGACAAAGCAGACGATGAAATAAGCAGCAAAAGAATGTATACATTTCTGAATTCATCTCCGTTTTTTTTACATCGATGCGTCGTAGCATAACGTAATACCATACCTCATATACTGGCCCGTATATCGAAGTACGCTCGCACGCCGTTCGCGACCAACGAGCATCACACAAAAAACAATGTCGCGATCGCTTTTATTCAATCAGTGCATTTTATCAACATCGAAGACCTAGTTGAAATAGTTAAGTTCTGACGGGGTTCACGCACGCAAACATACGACGGAGCGAAATAGCTAGTTCGATCACGATCGTCTTCGCTAAGTGCACAGAGATCACACACGACACCACAATCGAATACTACTACGAATAAATAAACTCGAAAGGGTCTCCATGCGTGCGCACGAACGCGTACATAACTTTTGGGTCATGCGCACGACGTAGTTAAAACGCGACAGTTCGCCGCGTTGTTCACGGAAGGAAACTTCACGGGACATATAAGAAAAGCAATAAACATTAGCTCCAAATGCTCGCCGGCACTCGTAATCACACCAACTCGCACGGCGGAACGGCGCCGAGCGTAAGGACAAGCGATGGTGTAGTCCGCAAGTGCCCGCACTGCAATCTGTCGAGTCCACACAAAGGTGGCGGCGAGCGCGTATCGTCTCTTTTCGGCGTCTGTTAGACCAAAACCTTCCATAGAGCTTCCACGACTTAATTGTCCTGGAAGCTTCTGGCGACCCTCGGACTCCCCGCGGGTCGCCAGAATCGTCCAACCCTTAGAAAAATGAACGCCAACCGGAAGTGCGCCGCTGGGGGGCCGGAGCAACCCGAAAAAAAACGAGCGTGCTCTGGCTGGCTCGGGAGCCCGCGGGTAGCCAGAAGTGGAAAATCGAAGAGCCCCACTGACAGAGAAAGAGTACTCCTATTTGATTAACACGCAGCATTACCTTTTTGAATATCACCACAACACTTTTTCCTAATTTTTCTCTTCTTTTTCGTCGTGACACAAGTGATCTCACAGATGAGAAAACTCAGTCTATTTCTTTAAGCGAGAGAACCTGCACCACGTGCCCAACTTGTAAGCTTTGTATGTGTTGCCTCTTCAATAAACTTCCAGTTGCGAGTGTGCGCCTGTGTTGTCGGTCTCCTCTGTGTGTCCCTGATTTATTAAAGACGATAGTCTTTCTTGGGGAACTTAAACGCAGAAATTTTGGTGTGTCTTTCTGTCTTTCTGTTTGTCGGCACGTCACCCGATTCAGCCAACCGGCCAAAGTTGAACCACTTGCTTACCGCCCACCCATCTTGAACTAGTACGGCTGTTCATACTTGTGAACGTTGTCGATCAAAAAGTAAATATTACGCATATCTGAGGCGTCACATCATTAGGTAAGTGTTACGTGGTGTGTTCCTTTAATAGAAAATACATAGATACGCAATTTTAAAGACCTTGATGGTATGCGTTTAACGTTGAGACAGTAACGCGTTTATTAAAATATTGCCACAGCTGAAGCGATCAGCGGTCCAAGCCGAGCAAGCGCGAGCGCCAACAACAACCGTCTTCGTCTTCTTCTTTCGCAGGCGTTCTTGTCTGCGCCCTACCATGTTACAAATCACGCCCCCGCGGAAAAGGAGCCATCCTGGCGACCTAAGGAACAGGTACAACTGGTGGGTCATAATGCGGCTTCAGTCGATCGACGTGAACAGTCTCGCGGCCGCGACGACAGCGGTCCGTAGATGATTGAACAGGCTCAATCATATAGTTAACTGGGGATGCTTGGCGTAGGACGCGGTAGGGGCATTCGTACTTAGGCAGTAGCTTTGTGGAAAGGCCAGGAGCGGAGGAGGGAACGCGAAGCCACACCAACGTACCAGGCGAATACGACTGAGGAGGCAGCTTTTCGTCGTGACGGTCCTTCTGGCCCTACTCGCCCTACAATGTTACAACCCTAGTTTCTTAAAGGGGCCCTGCAACACCTTTCTTAGTTATATTGGAATAGTCCCATTATTGACGTATGACTCTTCACGAGTCATATGCCGCAAAAATTTTTCGAATCCGTCAAGTCTAAGTGGCGTTACCAAATTATAGAGATCACGTTCCGCAGCTTTCTCCCTCAACTCAACGCAGCGAGCGCGCGGAAAGCTGCGCGCGGCGTGAAGGGAGGGAGGGAGGGCGGAGGTGCGAGGAGGCGACGTCAGCGCCGGCGGCATTTTTTTTCATTTTTTTCTCTCTGGCGTCTCGGCGCAACCACGTGGTTTGTGGCGCCACTTCCGGTCGGCTCGCGCGGTCGTCGTCGAGCGGCGGAGCCCATGGCACCGTGTATCGCGCGTGCTTGAAAACTGCGCGTCGGTTTGGTAATGTTGGGTGTGCACCTCGAACTGCCGTAGTGTTTTCATCGCTCTGCCAACCATGGACGCAAACTTGCGTGCGCGTTTGGAACGAATGACAGCTGAGCTGGGTTTCGACCCACACTCCGATACACCGCCTCTTCGCACTGCTCGCGCTTGAATCGTATTCAACACGGCAAAGCTGCGTGCACCCTTCTCCCAGTGGCGGTACTTCGATGCTGTTTGCTCTTCGAATGCGGGCGCACAGCGAGTGCGGGCTGACAACAAAGAACTACAGACTAGAAAAAAAGATCGTGGGGCATCAGGCCGGCGCGGACCCATCCCCCAGCTGTCTGCAGCTACCGTGAAAATGCGAGTCTGCTTGGTTGCTGTGTCGCGGTTTTTGGGGACCTGAGACTACGGGGAGGATACGCCGAGGTACGGCTCGATGACATACTGAACAGACAGCGAACGGGACTCTCGCCATACAGCGAACACAGGTATCCTAAGCTAGCCGGCGCCAGCATTGTCATCGGAGAAATGCTGCACCGCTGCCTCGGTCGGTCGTGAGAACGTGCCGACGATGCAGTTTCCAGCTGACGAGGCAACACCCGAACGGCTGCCACTCTCAAAGGCACCCGGCGATGGTCAAAAGCACATAAATATTCACGATTTCGGCACTGCACATGGTGAAGAAAACGCAACCACGCAACGAGCAGACGAGCTGTCGGTGAGACCGGAAGTGCTAATATTAATGTTTGTTCGGTGTTTTAACGGCATAACACAATATAAACATACATATTATCTACTTATTGAACTCAAAATTAACAACTAAGGTAATTATGAGGGTGTTATCGTGATTAAAACATCAGCCAATGGTGGAACTGCCGACAATCGCGTCATATATTGCGGACTAATACATCATTTGTCGAGAGAAGAGGGAGCGATTTTCAGCTGACTTTGAGAATTTATTGTAAATTCCAGGCCGCTCGCTTCGCTATAATATTTGGCTCGCGTGTTCTCGGGAGCCTCGACTGCCGATTGGCAGCGCTTTTTGACCCTGCTGAAAAAGTGTTGCAGGGCCCCTTTAAGGTGCGCTGAAAATGCGACTGCGCTGAAACTTGTCTTCCTCCGTGCCCTCTGCACAAGCTCATGTTGTGTTTCGGTTTTGGTTCAGTATTGCATTGTACGAATGACAGGGGGCGCCGCTCTGGCATTCCTGTTTTACCCAGGCGACGTGTAAGAGAGTTTGTGGAGAGTACTCGTTGAGTGCGGACGTTTCTTCTCCTTCGGCGCATCGCGCCAAACAGCGTGTTCGGGCTGGCCGGCGTCCCCACCGGTCGCGTTGGTCACCGCCGGTCTTCGCCTGCCGCTGCGCCGGGACTACCAGCCCGCAACACAGCACTCATGTTTCCCGACGTATTGCCAGATGGCGTCCATATCTCACGCAGCGCCTCTTCTATCGTCTTTAGACGACATTTGCAGCGAAGCACGCATATACGCGGCCAATTTTTTTTGCGCCTTCCCTTCTTTACGCTCACAATGAACACCCAATGGAAGACCACGAATCCTTGAAAGCTTCAGCCCCTTCACATCTCGCAATGCATTGCCATAAATGTGGTTCTTATCCTATGTTGCATGAAACTGAGATAATGTTGAAGCATAAAGATCAGTCAACACGTCAAATGTTGGAGGCGTTTCATATTAGAAACAAGGGCCGTGACTGTGTTAGTCAATTATCCATCGCGTTACACAATGAGTATGACTTTCTTGATAAGTGAATATTGTTAGTTTCACTATGCTATTAACTTTGTCCTGGTACTGAGGGCAGTTAGGTGTCTTGTTCGACTACGCATGCGCGATTTGGATCTTTACTGCTTTTACATGTGAATGTCTCAATAAAAATTGAGTTCTGAGTTACGCGCTGTCGTGTCAAGTTCTTCGTTCTTCTATCCTGGTTTCTCGTGCGCTTAAAAGCTTTATATTTAAACATGAATGTTCACTAACTAGATCATCCAGCCGTCTTGATGAAGATCATGGCCTGCATGTAAGATACGGCCTACAAGCCATGTTGAAGGTGCGCTCGCGGCCGTTTCGCTATATTGATATACACCAATATTGATACTGCGAGAAGTGACTGCATAACAAGGGTAAACTACAGGTGTAAGCTTGAAAATCATGAAACGTAGACCATGTACTGGATTATTAAAATGTCACGCTCATTATGCCATCGCGGCCGTTTAGGTAGATTGATGTAAACCATTATTGATATTACGTGACGTGACTGTATGATGTGTCTAAATGACAGGTGGTAACATAAAATTGATGAAATGGATATCATACACGATACGGTTTACATGCCGCTCTCACACTGTGCCAGTGGCCGTTTCGCTAGCTTGATGAATACCAAATATGGTATGGTGTGGCATGAGTGTATGCCGAATATAAATGACAGGTGGTGATATGGAAATCACGATATGCATGTCATGTACGTCATTACTTACAAGCCCCGCTCATGGTGCGTTCGCGGCCGTTTCGCTAGCCTGATATACGCTAGCCTGAAAATTGATATGGCATAACATGAGTGCGTGAAGAACATAAAGGACAGGTCATGCATTGTATATGCGAGAACGTACGTTTCAGTAGCACGCACGAGCTCGTACATGCATGATCATGACAAACGTGCTATGGTGAAGTGCATGTGGTGAAATCAATGACCTAATTTGCCTCAAAGTCGATGTACGCGGCGCTCCTTGATGGCTGCTTCGCATTACATTGATTCCTACTGTACGTACGATCTTCCGTATTTTTTTAGAATTCCTTGATAATCAATGGCTATGCTAGGAGCTGCTTAGCACATATCCGCTTTAAGTGGCGCATACCCGCAGAGTTTTTGCGAATGACGGACGCAAGGAAAAGCTTGAACAGCTCCGGTGTTCAAACAAATTGCTCATGCATTTTGGGCCTACGATTTGTTTCTTTGTATGTAAAGTTGGAAAATGATTTGACTGAAGACTAGGTAAATATTTAAATATACGCCAGTTAACAATAATTTATTAACACTTCCACAAACGAACTTTGAGTGTCTTTCAAATATGAGCTGGGTATTCGAAAGATTTGCAGACAATTGATGATTAATCACGGATGAAGGGATTATGGCCAATTCTTAATTTTCACACTTAACTGGGCGTGAAATCGGGACTGTGTGACACAACGCGGCGCGCTTTTAGGTTGAGTATCTTACCACAACGCTGTTTCTGACCATAAAGCGAAGTGACAGACCATGCTAGACAGCAGTGGCCAAATACTTCGTTTAGGTATTCTCGTCAGATGTTTTACTCAAATTTGGAAATTCAACATACAGCCAGTGGGATTACCTTTTTTGATAACCTTCCTTGCTATCCCGTTGCATTAGACACCTTCTCCCTAAGAATAGATCCACCAGAGCCCGTCAATACTTTGAAAGAATCTCGTACAGCTAAAAGCCTTCAAGCACTGCGCAAGTACAGAACAGTCCGTTGACTGTCTTGACATGCGTCTCCTGTCTTGGAGGGCTATCTCTCACGTTGCTCCTCAAGCAAGAATTCTACGCTTCCTTCCGGAAATTCCTCTCCTCGTCTCTCCATCCCCCTTTATCCTCTCTCAGATGAAGGGTCACAAACCTCTCTTTCTTTTTGTTCGTATTCCAGCCTTTTCTCTGTGCTTTCCTCTCTGCATCAGGGATGGCAAAATTACTTTTATAATTGATTAAAGTACATAAATAATTATTTTTCTAAATATTTTTCAATGAATTGAAGTTAGTTTATACAGTACAGCTGTGCAAAAGTAATATATATTACTATTACTTTTGAAAAGTAATGAGAGGTCCTCAGTCATGCAATAATTCATGTACACTGTATTATCAGTCCATATACATGAAATCTGAGAAATCTTCTTTATTCAGCTTTCACGCTTAAGGTTTTGCTGCTCAGTTCACTTGTCGCTCATTCGCAGAAATTACGGTGTCGGCCGTCGGTGTCATGCTTGTGAGCGAAAATTCGAAACAGACGCCAATAAACGAATAAAAACGAACCCAGGACTCTGTGCGGCCAAGCGGGTGTTCTACCACAGAGCCGCCCCCGTTCTTGAACTGTTTTCGAACAAAAAAACCCATAAGAATGTTGTGTAGTGCGAAGAGTCACATTAACGCATGTAATATTGCGGTGCAGAAGCGGAGAATTCCACAAGCGTTTAAAGACTTGCATTGCATAGACGAGTTCCTCGTTTAAAGCCCCCAAGTGCAAAGCGTACAAGCCTCATTAATCATCATCCTTAGCAAATAAATCAACAAAGTGAGCAGCTGAGCCATTGCTCGTGTTGGCCTTACGAAGCGTAGTGGGTACCGCACGAATTCGCAAAAGGAAAGACTTACGGCTTAGGGGGCCCTTCGCAACTAATTGCAGTGGGTATTCTAGGATAGTCTAAATGGCCAATGTTGCGCTCACAGATGTTCATTTATTGCGGCACGGTGTTCACACAGACGCGAAGTCAGGCTTAGAGCGGTTGAGAAGGCGATGCGAACGGGCTCGATTACGCTATCGCGTTCTACTCTTAAGGGAGAAACTCATGCGTCCTCCAAGTATTTCTTTTTTCCCCGTTTGGTCAAGTTTCTGCGCCACGGGGTATCGCAATATGCTCAATATTTGGAAAAGAAATGTGAAAATAATGAGTCATTTTCTGTCTTTCCTCGCTTGAAGTAATTCAATTAGTCACTAAATTGGCAGGCCTCAGAAGTAACTGAGTACATCAAAATATTTCAGACTAGAAATAAGGGTAATTACTGATGTATCCATGCTGAAATTTCATAGTACCAAGTCTACTCCTCCTTTAATTGATGGCGACGTCGTTTAACGCCAGGACTACCGAGGCATAAGCAGAGCGCCTTGAGGACGTGTCTATGCTGTACTAAATCTGTCTTTCGAGGCGTTCGCTTGAACCCGGAAAAAAATGGTGTCAACAGCCGCTTTTTCGGCTTACGTGAAACGACAGATCAGGCGGGATCTGAGTCAACACGCGCTCACAGTGTAGGCACAGCAGACCCGCTCACCGAGGGATGTTAGACGTTGAAGTGCAAGGCCGGTGGGTTCGAAGCCAGCAAAAACAAACTATGACGAGGCGTTCGTGGGCCCTGCCGTTGTTCTTTGATGCAGTAAGCTTGCGATCCAAAGTTTTGTACTGCTACCGTTCAACTCTTCGCAGAAGAAAAAGCTGTCGTAGCGGCGCTGTCTTGAAGTTACCAAGCATAGGCTATGTTCACGGCCTCGTCATCGTAATCGGACCGTGTTCGTATCGCCTTCCCTCTCGCTAGCTTGGTTTCGCTTCTCGGGGGAGACCTGCATCGTGCCGAAAGGAGAGCGAAAGTGCGGACGTCCTCCGGGTCCAGAGGGCGATGAAGAAGAAGTGACGCGCCGCACGAAGACTCCATCGGCTCCATCTTCTTCGAATGATTGCTACCAGAAGATTTGCTTCAATCCTCAAGAATTTTACACCATTCGACAGATCTCGTCGACGGGATTCTACCGAGCTCATTTTGGACCCGGTAGGTCCATTTTTCGCCATTTTTTGAGACTTTGATTGGGCCGGGCGCCGGCCCGCGCCGACCGGACGGCATCATGCGGAGGTGGAGATGGTTGAAGGGGATGCTTTTCCCAGGAAGAAGCTAACGCGCCTGGGTGGCAGACCGCTTTAAGCAAGAATAAGCGTTCTCCCCGGCAGCAAGAGGGTGCTTCTACTCAAAGTGTCGGAACGGCTGGCCGCTGCACGGCCACCGCGCAAGGCGTCGTTCGGCGTCTTGCAGCCGCATCGAGGCTTCCCCGCTTGCCGCGGAGCCATATTCGAGTCATTGTCCGACCGAAGGGAGGCCTGGATCTCAAGAAGGTTAGCCTGATTCGTCTGGCCCAAGCTCTGGCGACGGCGGCAAAACCTATCCCCGGAGGACACAAAGGAGGATATCGTATGCCCAAACTTAACTCAGAATATTCTTGTGGTCTCTACTCCAGAGTCAAAGAATGCGGGCGCCTATGCGGCGCTGTGTCTCATCAGGCTTGGCTCGACTGACTATCAAGTTTCTGCCTACACGGCAGCCTCCGACGATACCTGCAAAGGTATCATCCGAGGCGTTGACGTGGACATCGATGCGCAGCAGTTGGCGGCCATGATCGTCAACCAGCGCAACCCTAAAGCCATGGAAGTGCATCGCATCAAGGATACGACTACGGTCGTCATTCTCTTCAGTGGCCTAAAGGTACCTAACTACGTTATGTGTGGCACGAGCATGCTAAGGTGTACTTTGTACAAGAGACAGACTGACGTTTGTTATGGGTGTGGAGCTCTCGGCCATCGTGCTGATGTTTTGCCCCACTCCGACGAAGAAAGTGTGCCGTGGGTGTGCTGTCAACGACCCTGCGGAAGATCACCAATGCCAGCCCGAAATGTGCCTTGTGCGGAGGAGCACATCTAACGGCCGACAAGTCCTGCAGGCATCGTTTCCAAGTACCCTTCGTGGTGCGGCAAAGAAGACGGCGAAGAAAGCGCGCCAAGAAACACCTTCGGGCCCAGGAGGGTCCGACGTCACGGGATTCCAGCGTGGCACCACCTTCAAGGCTGCGCTCTCCCTCGCCAGCTTTTGGAAAGCGCCGCAGCCGCTCCAGGGGGCGCTCTGGCTCCCGCGGGCGCCCTCGCTCCAAAGGGCGCTCCCTCTCCAAGCTGCGCTTCCAAGAGGCTTCCACCACCTGGGCGGAACGAGCCAAGCCAAGGCCGGCACAGCAGCCAGCACAGGTAACGCACGCGGCACTGCCAGAGCAAAAGGAAGATCCTAGGATCGCATTTTTACTTCAGGAGAACGCCAGCTTAAAAGCTCAGCTTCAACAGATGAGGGTTGAGTTCGAAGCTCTCAAAAATTCAGCACAGGCCCCGGTGCGGCCTTCGTCAGCAGAGCCGCAGGCCGGCTAAGCGAAGGATAGGTACGGAAGGAGAGGTTGCGGCGGCGTCCGACTCGGCCGTCCTTGGAGCAATCAGGGATTTGCAAAAGTCGCTAGCGCGGCAAGCGGAATGCTTTGACCTCGTGGCATGTAAAGTTGCAATGATTGAAAGCAGGCTTGGTCTAGGCGAGAACTCTTTTGTCCCGGTGACGCCCGTCTCGCTGGTTTCCCCGGCGTGCCCCGGTATGCCAATGGCTCAGGCCCCCGTAACTAAGCACGTGCCGGCAAGTCGGCAAACCAGTGGTAGTAATCATGGCTCCCAACGCAAATGAGTGTGTCATTTGGCAGTGGAACTGCGCGGGGTTTAGGAAGCGTAAGGCCTCCCTCCAGCAGTACATTGCCCCATTGGCGGTTAGGCCGCATGTAATTGCTTTACAGGAAACCATTGACGCGGCGGTTGCCTTGCCCGGCTATCGATCTGTATCGGTTAGGGGAGACGGGCAACGTGGTCTGGCTGTCTTGGTTTCGAAGAAATGTGCGTTTTTAGAACACAAGCTTGCGCTAGGCAACTCTACTCTGGAGGCCCAGCTCGTCGAAATCATCCCGAATAATTGGCTTAAGTGCAGCATATTCGTACTGAATGTTTACAGCACCCCTCGGAATCACAAGCAGGCGTTTTCCTCGGTGGTCGCAAAGGCGGCTACCCTAGCGGGCAAGTCGCCGCTTGTAGCTGTCGGGACTTTAACGCCCACCACCAGGCCTGGGGATATCCAAAAACCACTGTTAAGGGGAGAAACCTTGCTCAAGCTATGACGGACTGTTCCTTGGAGCTGGTCACGGATCCTCAGTTCCCCACAAGAGTGGGTAATTACCGTTACGAGAGACACCACTCCGGATCTGGCATTTACCAAAAACGCGGTGGGAGTACAGTGGGCTAACTTGCAGGAAAGCCTGGGAAGCGATCACTTTATCCTCTCGGTCACGCAGGAAACCCGGGTGGCTCCACATAAGGAGTACAAGGTGACGGACTGGGACGAGTTTAGAAAGCGCCGCAAGGCGGATCAGGCCCAATATGACACGTTGGAGGAACTCTTCTCGCGATTAGCGGAGGATGCGCTCCTCGCAACCAAGACGGTCCACACTGGCCTACAGGTGGATGCAATGGACTCGCGTCTTGCGCATTTGTTGGAGGCTAAAAATCGCTGGTTGAGAGATGGCGCACACAGAAGCTCAATAGGAGGCTGCGTAAGCGCATAGCGCTTCTCAATAAAGAAATCGAGGACTACAGTCAGGAGTTATCTAGGCAGCAGTGGAATGAAATTTGCTCAAAAGTAGACGGGCAGATGCGCACAGGAGGCAAATGGAACCTCTTGAAGGTACTCCTCAATGAAACTAACTCGAAAAGTAATCAGAGGTTGGCAATTGACCGATTAGTACAAGCACAGAGGAGCAGTGGAGTCGATGACACGACTGTACTTAAGGAATTGGCAGAACGATACCTTCCGATTGGCCCCTCCGGGGACTGGGACTACCCGGACTACCGGGGAGGGCCGCTGGAAGAAATCGACTCGCCCTTTACGAAACTTGAGATCGAAAAGGTGCTTCATGCGCTTAATAGTCGCTCAGCCCCGGGTCCTGACGGAATTACGAACAGGCTGCTGCGTAATCTCGATGATAGGTCCATCGATAAGTTAACCGAGGAGGTCAATCTCCTATGGGCAGAAGGCCGAGTGCCGGAGGCCTGGAAGACCGCCTCGGTGGTACTCATTCCCAAGCCGGGCAAGGCACTCGCCAAGGAGAACCTACGTCCCATCTCCCTAACATCTTGCGTAGGGAAAGTGATGGAGCATGCGGTACACAACAGGGTCTCTCGGTATGTCGAGGATAAAGAGCTCTTTCCACACAACATGGTAGGCTTCAGGCCGGGTTTGTCCACCCAGGATGTGATGCTCCTGATTAAGAGGCAAATTATCGACCGACGAACCCTAGATATTCGAGGAATATTGGCCCTAGATCTCGCCAAAGCGTTTGATACTATTTCACATAAGTTCATCCTGGAGGCGGTCGAGAGCATGGGGTTAGGACCAAGGTTCCACGCCTATGTTCGCGCCTTCCTCAGGGACCGCAAAGCAACCATAAAGATTGGGCAGTCAAAATCAGGAACCTTCACCCTGGGTGCGAGGGGCACGCCGCAGGGTGCGGTAATTTCGCCTCTCTTGTTCAACATAGCCATGAAAGGCCTCTCGGAGCGTCTTTCCACTGTAGCCAATACAAACCACGCCCTATATGCCGACGACATTACTGTCTGGTGCATGGGAGGTTCGGATGCTGAGGTGGAGGAAGCGCTCCAGATGGCGCTGTCTATCACAGAAAGTTTTTTGGAGGGCACGGGGCTTCGGCTTTCACCCTCCAAATCGGAGTTGCTTCTCTACAGACCTGTTAGCCGTGGGAGGAGGCCCCACTCACCGCTTGATCAGGTACAGATTGCGCTAACCACAAGGGACGGGCAAGCGATTCCCAGAGTGAACTGCATTCGGATATTAGGTTTCCTTCTTGAATGCAACGGCAGAAACACACAGGTTCTGGCCCGCATCACCTCCAAGACGGAGGACATGATTCGGCTTATTTTACGGGTCTCAAACCGCAGGGGAGGGCTGAGGGAAAGTAATCTCCTTCGGCTCTACCACGCGTTCCTCATGAGCCATATTATTTACGTCGCATCATCTCTAAATTGGTCTAAACGCGAGGAGGATAAACTCGACAATTTAATGCGGAAAAGTATTAAAAGGGTGCTAGGACACCCCATGAGTACCGGCACGGACAGGCTCATGAACCTGGGCATGCACAACACCCTCTCGGAGGTGATTGAGGCACAGAAACTAGCTCAGGTCGCGCGGCTCTCCTCCACCAAGGCTGGGCAGCGTCTCCTACAGTCGCTTGGATGTCATCATACGGGCAGTGCGGAACAGAAGATATTTTTATCACAAACAATGAAGGGTACTTATGAGGTGGAACCCTTCCCGCGTAATGTACATCCGCGGTACAATGTTGGCCGGCGAACGGCACGGGCCAAGTCTCTGCTTGACTTCGTAGGTAAATCCCCGGGAAAGGTGGCTTTCGTCGATGCGGCGCAGTATGGCCGCTCGGACAGCTTTGCGGCCGTGGTTGTTGATCATCGCGGTCGCGTACTAAACTCAGCTTCCGTTAGGAAGGTGTCTGCCTCCGTAGCAGAGCAGGTAGCGATAGCTCTAGCTATGAAGGACCCTTCGCGTCCTGAGATATTCACCGACTCTAGGGCTGCACTCCGGGCCTTCGCTTCGGGTGTTGTCTCAAGAGAGGCTGCCGCTATTCTCAGTCCGAGGGCTGTAGGAGGCTTTCACACAATTACCTGGTTCCCGGCCCACATGGGCTCAGGGGTTCATCCGACAGTTCCCAACGTCAACGAACTTGCCCATAACCGTGCGCGAGAAATCACGTGCCGCGGCGGTGCGGACGGGTCCGGAGGCGGCTTCACGGAGAGCTTCAGGGATCCACTTGGCACCTTCAACGAAGTTACTTCGCACTATCAACTGTCAAGGCGGCGATACCCCCTCCCGCATTCCAAGCTTACTAGGCCGCAGTCGTCGGTTCTCCGGATGCTGCAGGCAGGTTCCTTCCCGTCTCGCAGCACGTTTAGCCACTTTGCTGAAGGCATAAATCCAGGATGACCTAGCTGTGGGGCGGATAATTGCACACTCGCTCATATGCTCTGGCAGTGCCCGGCGTTACTTAGCGCAAAGTTCAGCACAGAAGAGGACTGGGAGAAGGCTCTTAAAAGCAACGAGCTCTCAGTCCAGCTGTCGGCAGTCCAGGAGGCCTGCGAACGGGCGGAGGGCCACGGTCTTCCAGTACCGGCGTGGGTGCGGCCAGCAACTGCGGCGGACCCCCCTTCGGGGGTTGTCTGATCGGGGTTCTCCATGACCAAATAAAGTTCATTTCATCATCATCATCATCCTCCGGGTCCAATATTCATGCATGCGCCACGGTGAAACACGACCACGTGACGGGACGATGCGGTTTCTTGAAAGTTCTCGGAGAAAATGTAGATTAATCGACGAAAAATCTCGGGCCAATAAGGTTTCACCGATTACTGTCTAAGGTAGCGATCGGTCAAAAAAAGTTAATGAAAGAAATCAGCGGATAAGCACTTCGTGCACCAACGAAGCTGTAATGTTCGGGCTCGGTGGTATTTAAGAGCTGGAATTTGTGGAAGGTTCTTGTGTTGCAGCTTTTGATTTCTCTGTCAGCACATTTTATAGATTCATGCTTCAAACTTTGCGTTTCTCGACGTAATGGATTTTATGGGCAAAGAGTCATGCTGTGGCGCATATCATGCCTAGCTATATGTTCTGACAAAATATGTAGTGAAAATAGCGCAAGCGCGGAAATTTTCGAAGGTAGCGTATGCTAGCATTGCTTCTTCATTATTGTTTCTGCGCACTCACGAACCGCCACATTTCCCACTTCCTAGTTATATACAGCTTGGCTGTAAACATTAATCCGATAGGGTTCGAATGCTCGTTTCGCAAAAATTACGGTGTCCGTGATTTTGCCGCGGCGTCCTTGGATCTGAAAAAAAAATCCGTGGGTGAAAATTCTAGGCAGATAAAAAGAGTTAATGAATGTATGTCTTCAGTGTGTACCCTGCATTTCAATGGTATCTTATTCCGACCTCCATTCGACCCAACCTTGCGTCAGCTTACACCCCTTTACAAGTGCATATTTTTGGGTTTCGACACAGCGCTCAGATTGTCTACCGTCATCGGCTGCGTTTTATCTGCCGAGCACATTGCATATGCTGAACTAACCAATTACGTGTCGCTTACCAATTTCTTATGAATTACTTCAAGGGCAGGACATCAGAAGTCCTACTCTTATGAAGCGTGTTATCTTCTTACGTAATTGATAAGAAACTAACATACTGGGAAGTAACTCGTGCCCTGGATATCATGCAGATCATTCTTTCGTTCTATGAGATGACGACAGTGCGTCTGCGCTTACGATGCAAATAGAGGAAGCAGAAAAAATATTCGCTTCGAGTGAAACCGGGGATTCGAACGTGCGACCCGGCACTCAGTGGCGTTATGCGTTCAGCTGCTCTATCGACACGCGTACACCCTCTAAGATACTAACGGCGAGCTATTTATATAGATCATTTAGCGTTGGTGGTACGCAGTTCTCTGCGGGTCTTCAGCGCCTTGATTATAACGCGCGAGATTTTCATGCATTCATTGTATCTTAGAGTCAGTGCTTCTTTCGGTTGAACTTGCTGCTTGATTGGCGAAGAATACGTCACAGATATTTTAACGGCTTCTTTCGAAGCAATTGCTTTGTCTTGCAAACGATTGCTTAAAAGATAGGTAGGAAAGCTGATTTCATATTTGCGGTAATCTTTATTGCGTATATTATTAGTAAAGCTGTTTCGATAGGCAGCCAAACCCGGAAATAAAACCAGATTGAGCGTGGAGGCTTTTAAGCCTGACTTAGGTTAGGCGTGCCCTTGAGCGTTTGGCTCCATCGACAGTACGGGTGTGGGTTCACCTGCTTTCGTAGTTATTATTATGCCTTTGTAAAGGCGCCCTATGCTAGCAAGTTTACGAAAAGCCTAGAAAGTTATTCTGTAAACTTCCTTGGGAACAGCGTGAGCATTTGAGCGAGCTCGTATTTTATCGTCAAGAAAAATTTGAACAGCGCGGAAAAAACACGACCTGACAAAGGGAGCCGACGCGGAATAGCTAAAAATTTCAACAACGCGGAAATTATTCCTTGGGCATAATTAGCTCGGTTCCGTGCGCACCTGTCTCCAAATTTGACCTAGAGATGATGTCATATGATGACGTAACTAGTTTTGGGGGATCTGTGACGTATAATTAAATCATAGTGTGACGCCATCGTGCAATGCTGATTTTTATTCAATTATATGGGCACTCTCCGCTGATGTTTGCCGTCGGCGTCACCGGCATGTCCCGAATGTGTGTATATATATATATATATATATATATATATATATATATATATATTTATTTATTTATTTTTTTATTTATTTATTTAAAAGCCACTATTACAAGTAGTTCAACAATACTTTCTGACGCGCGGAATCGAACGGGCGACCCCTCGCTCCGCAGCGCGCGGCGTTAGACGGCTAGGCCATCAAGAGTGACGTCTGTCAGCGTGCTAACGGCGAGCCATTTATATACACCATTTACTTCAGCATGCTTTCTTGCTCACCAGCGAGCTGGCGCGGAGGGCGCGGTTTAAAGGTCATTGCACCGCTCGCATCGTTGCGCGCGCGCCTCCGTGCACTTCGCCCTACAGGGCGTGGTCGCCTGCGAGGGCGCTTATCTAGTAGAGGTAGGAGGGGCGTTGTATGTCTTGTGCTGCGATGTTCGAGCTGAAGTTACAGAGTGTACGAATGTCACTTCGCTCGCTGCAGCGGCCGTGCTTGCGAAACGAGCACGCTGTTCAACAAGAAATAAGTAACAACTGCGACACTTCATAGTTCGCGCTCGTCCTGTGTGTGTTCTTTGCGTGCGTCCTTTGCGCTTGAGCGGCGCGCTGGAAATTTGTAGCTGCTTTCCGTTCTTCGGGTTACATTGCAATTTGTTGTTATCGCATTCATTGCATCGCCGTTGCGGAAAAACTGTAAATTTTTTTCATCACTCGTGTTGAGGCCGACGGTCACCTTTCGCGTTTGACGAGGCGCCTAAGATTTGAGCCTTCAACTTACGTTTTAATTTCAAGCCGTTATGACTCAACGTGTGGTGGCACCATACGCGTTCGTCAGATGTTGCACACACACACACACACAAACACACACACACATATATATATATATATATATATATAAGAAAAATAATTCAGAAAAATGCTTCCGACGCGCGCAATCGAACCAGGGACCTCTCGCTCCGCAGCCAGTGGCGCTAGCCACTACGCCACGAAACGCCGATCCTCTAGGAAGCTAACGGCGAGCGTTATATATAAACCCTATACCGCTGGCCGGACTGTGCGACGGCAGGCGCTTATAGGCGTTTCTTCATTGCCAGCGAGATGGCGCGAGGAGCGCAACGAAGGCCACTTCACTCACTGCAGCGGCCGTGTTTGCGAAAGGAGCGCGCTGTTCGAACAGAAATAAGTAACAACTGCGACATTTAGTTTGCGCTCGTCCTGTGTGTACCTGTTCGTTCGTTTCGTGCGTCCCGCTTTATGTTTGACGAGTGCATTTCAAGTATCGAGCTGTGACGCAGGATAGTTCGCACTCGTCCTGTGTGCGTTCTCTTCGTGCGTCGTTGGGGCTCGAGCGACGCGCTGCATATTTAGAGCTGTTTTCCTTCTTCGCGTCACATTCCAATTTGTTGCTATCGCATTCATTGCTTCGCTGTTGCGGCGAAACTGTGACTTTTTCCTATAGGTGAATCCATCAAGTACCATAGCATGTTCAAAGGTTTACATCGTTATAATGAACTCTTACATAGCGAATCATCGGTTATAGCGAACTATATTGGGACGTTGGTTGGCGACGCTTCACTTCAATGACTTTTATTGTCCTTCTAAGAGAAATTCGGGAGATCCCACATACCGTGGGTACCGATTTATTGCGAAGCATGCGGCGGGGAGGTCACTGGGGCGTAATTTGTTACATTGAGCCAAACCTTACGAAATTACGCAAAGGATATCATGATGCATTCGACATGCTTCTTGCGTTATTCAGGTAATGACCAGTGAATCGTGTTCGTCATACACGGATCCCCTGCTATGCCAAGTTTGGTATATTACAAGTTATGCAGACGACCTGGAGGCGGCTAGATAGATAGATAGATAGATAGATAGATAGATAGATAGATAGATAGATAGATAGATAGATAGATAGATAGATAGACAGATAGATAGATAGATAGATAGATAGATAGATAGATAGATAGATAGATAGATAGATAGATAGATAGATAGATAGATAGATAGATAGATAGATAGATAGATAGATAGATAGATATGATGAGTGTCTGTTTGGTTTATTCATTTATAGAACCATTACGCACTTGTGAAATACATCGGTTTAAGCATTTGGTTTAAGCAAGGCGCAAAATGCTAGCATAAAAAAAGAATTATAAATAATGAAATATTTCGCCACCTCATTTCTTTTGTGGTTTTAACATTAAAAATTTGGTCATAAACGTTGTTAAAAGAGATGCAAATATTGTGATGTGTGATGGACCTCATGGACCTTCGAGTGTCGGAGTGGTCTCATTGTAGGGAGGATTCTTCGAAAGCTGCCTCCCCTCTCTTCCCCTCCCTTCCCTTTGGAATGCGCGTGATGATGTTTCATGCCTGACAGCGTGCTGCTGGTGATCTCCGAGAAAAAGAGAGAGATAGAGATCTTCGGTTAAGATTATTATTATCTTGAATCTGCCAGAGCGCGAATTGAAGACAGTATGCCCAGATAGACAGTTACTGCAGCCTTTAATGTAATAAATTTATAAATCATATATGATTCGTGCTGTTCACGCTCCCCTGTACTGGAGAAACCGCTTTGTAAGAGTGGAGCCTTCAGGGAATCAAATGGGTGGTTTTCGGAATTTGTATGCTGAGATAGAGGCAGATGCGGAAGCGAATTAACATGTGAACGATGGTTCTTAAAGCGGGTGCGGAAGGCCGTGTCAGACTGACCTATGTATTGAATACTGCAAACTCTGCACTCGAGAAGGTAGCCTACTTTAGAGCTGTCCCAATTAAGGTTTGAGTGAATAGAGTATTTGAAATTAGAATGTGTGCTTCCAGCAACGTTGGTTGTCTGTATGTGTTTGCACAGCTTGCAGCGAGCCTTGCCGCATGGCTGACATCCAGTTATATATGTCTTATCGGTTTTCGAAAGCACAAGATAATCTTTAATGTTTTGGGGCGCCTATAAACGACTCGCGGAGGGGAATGGAAAAACCTTGATAGTGGTTTACTCTGTTGTAAGATGTTACAATGTGCACGTGGACGATCTATGTACATCCACGTGTTTTATTTTGCTGGTTTGTTTTTTTGGTTTGTTTTCTTTTTTATTCCCAGCAAACTCGTTTTCTTCGTATCTCCAAGTATGTGCACGTGGTCTGTTCGCGACACTTTATTTCTTTTTTCTCAAAAAAATTTTTGTACATGTTTTCTTTAACTTTTTTTTAAAACATTTTTCCTTAACTTTTTTACTTTTTTCTCTCTCTCAGCTCGGAGGACATTGATATAAAAGCGCATACGAAGCCTGGAAAACTTGTCTTGAAGAAGACCGGTCTCCGATCGAAACGTCTACAAATAAACAGCTTTAGAGCGAAAGCTTTTATGAGATCCCAAGAAGGGCCGTTTTTGGCGCCGTAGTTGTCCGCCGCCGGTGTCCGTAACCACTTTCTTTATTGTGAGGTATGAAAAAGGAAGAAAAAAAATAGAAAAAAAATAAAATAATATAAAAATAAAACCTCGGCCTGCACCATAATAATATAGCAGGCAATGCCAATGAGAAAAGAAAAATGAACAGGGCAGAGCCAAGTTAAATTTTGGAGGGGAAGGAGAACGGGACCCCAACCCAAAGCAGCGGACAAAAAAAAAAAAAAACTACTGTTCATGTTACATTGATTTCTTGCTGCTAACATGTGTCAGAGTTTAATCTTCGGTACTGAATCTTGAAAGTGGTAGCTCTTGTCTTGTCTTCGTGGAATCTTCCTTGTCTTGTTTCCTTGGGGGCAGGCTGTTGATTTTTGGTTTAACTTCTACTGATTAAGTGCTCTGTAAAATAATGAAATTTTGATTACTGACCCCCCACCCCCCCACCCCCCACCACGGTAGAATGTGACTTGATTACGTGTCAGTAGTAGATGCGGAGAATATATCTAAGTTGAATTATTCTTGAATTCTTGATTTTCATTTTTTTTTATTACATTACTGATATCTAGTGGTTGAAAGTGTGAGAGAATGGTGAGGCGCTTACATATTCTGTGGTTGACTTGTTAGTGTGGTTAACCTTCCTGCATGAATTTTAGAGATGTAATTTCATGGTTTTAATTGTGAGAAAGAGAATTTTGAAGTGTGACAGATGGTTCTCGATAGTTAGAGGTTGGCATTCGTGAGTAAATACAGTATACATATACATATACATACACACATACACACACATACATACACATATACGTATATATACATATACATATATACATACATACATACACACATACATACACACATATATAGATATATATATATTTTTTGCATATACTTCCATTTTCACATTTCTGGTTCTTTCTTTTCTTTATTTCTTTTTTTTTTCTTTTGCATCGGTCTCTGTTTTTTTTGTTTTTTTCTGTTTCTCTCTCGATGATTTCTCTTGTTTTTTTCTTTTGTTTTCCTTTCACTTCTTTTGTTTTGTTTTGTTTTATCTTTTCCTCTTTTGTCTTTTTTTTTCTTTTTTTTTGTAATGCAAACTTTTTTTCTTCTCTTTTCTTTTTTTTTCACTTCTATTCTTTTCTTTTTTGGTGCTTTTTTTTTCTACATTCATTTGTCGCTCACTTTCTCTTTTTTTTTTCCTTTCGTTTTCTTTTCTTTCTTTCTTTTTTTCTTTTTTTTTCTTTTTCCAAATTCATTTGGCGAATTGCAGTTTGAATGTTCCTGAGCATAGACAACCATTTGAAATAATATTATTTTCGTTTTCTTGAAGAGAGTGTTAGAAGTCAGAGGGAGCGTTTGCTTTCGGTCGCTTTTTTTTTTTTTCCTCAATCCAATATAGTTTCCTCTCCTTACAGCTCTCACCTATTTTTTTTTTTGATATTAATTTCATGGTGAAAAATTTTTCGTTTTTGTGTTCTGTTATTTATAATTTTCTTTTATTGCCTTTATAGTCTCCTAAATGTTTTAGGGCTGTATTATAGTTTGACCTAATTGTTCTTTGTTCGTAAAGGTTTTCGAAGTAGCTCTGATTTGCCCACCGGTGGGTCCTGGGGGTCTTATAGAGCTGATTTGCCACCACGTTTTATTCTTATTTTGAACTTCTCCTTGTGCACCGATTGAACAGCGCCAGGAGAGGGTTGCCCACCTCGCATCTCCAGGGGGTCATGTTTCCTCCGTGGTTTTTGGTATTTGCAAGATTCGCATTTGCTCGAGGTTGCCCAGCTCCATTGCACCAAATACGGCGGTCGGAGGGGCTTTTATGCGCCCACCTTGTATCCAGGGGGTCTAAGTTCCTCAGAGCTAAGGAGGAATGGAGTGGCAGGAGTGTTTGTTCGAGGTTGCGCTGCTCCGAATGCACCGAAGTTACGGTGTTTGTTCGGAGAGGCTTAAGAGCCGCCCTGTTGTTCAGGGGGTCCGGTTTCCTCTGAGAATTTGTAGGTCAGTTGTGTAGATTTTTAGCTTTTGTATTTTTATAGGACCGTTTTGTGATATTCTACAAGCGACGCACTGCCGCTCCCGGCAAATAGGCGTGCCGCCGCTCTGGGACTCGCGAGCACCGCCTTCCGGTCAGTCAGCCGCGCGGCCCGAGCGACAAGGCGTGTTAGGTTACGTTTTCTTTCTCACGAAGGACGCTGCGCATGGACCGCGCCTTCGCGAACAGGAGCCGTTTTGGAAATAAAAATAAAAATGGAAGCAGTTCGTACGCAGCAGCCGAGCGGTGTGATTCTTGCCACGGAATGCCACGCAAATCCGTAGCGTCATGCGTTTGACACAGATAATTCGAACATTTCTTCTTTTCTCCCATTAGGATGAGTCGACATGGATTGAGATTGTTGCTTGCTCTATATTTTTCCCCTACTCGCTCCGCTCCCTCTTCCTTCTAGGCATGATTTCAGTGTTAACAACTATTCTTTATTTTTGTATTTTTTATTATTATTACATTATTATTATTATTATTATTATTATTATTATTATTATTATTATTATTATTATTATTATTATTCGGCCAGAATGCTTTGGTTGGCTTTTTTGACTATCTCCTCTATAATTTTCATTTGTTCTTTGTCTTTAATTATTTCTGGTTTATGCTTGTCAATGCTCTGTTTGTAATATTTCTGTAGTTTTTCTCTTTCATTTTTAGTAATTGAACATGAGGTCAGATAATGATCAAACGAAGATGCCGCTTGTCCGCACTTGCATTCCTCGTCTTCGATGATGCCGAATCTTCTTAGGTAGTAAGGGAACCGTCCGTGTGCTGAGACCGCTTGCGTTTCCCAATGTCCCAGTGGAAAATGGGCCGGTAGGATGTTCACATTTTTTACCCATTCGTAGCAATATGTTCTCTTGCCCATTTCATGCCATTCCGAGTTCCATCTGTCACTGTATTTTTCTCTAAGTTTCTTTCTGATAAATTTTGATGTGATTGGCACCTCAACATTCTCTCCACTCGTGCATGCTTTTTTAGCTAATTCATCTGCTATTTCGTTCCCTGTTATTCCTTTATGAGCTTGAACGTATGTTAGGGATATATTGTAGGTTGGCAGTGATAATATATTCTGTTTGATAGAGTACACGAAGTAATTCTTATTATGGGCATTTTCTAAACCTTTTAAGACAGATAGACTGTCAGTTAGAATTTGATAAGATTTGGAACAATCCATGCTTTTAATTTTTCCTAATGCTTCTCTGATTGCGATTGCTTCTGCTTCGAAGTTGCTGGAGTAGTTTGGTAGTTTAAATACCTTGGTCTCTAGTATAATGCCATTTTTGTCGATGACCACGTAACTGGCTCCGCATTTGCCATTTTGTTCTGATCCATCGGTATATATGTTAATATCAGCACGGATTGGATTTTTATTATGTTTGATTGATTTTAGATTCGCAGGATGGATTGCCCATAAGTCGGGGGATGGAGCTATGTCGTTTTTAGTGAATTGTTTTCCATTCCATTCAAATATTTTTTTGTCATCTTTAATTAGGTAAAGCTCATTTTCTTTTTCTATTGTTAAGTGAATTGGTGGAACTTTTGTTATGACATTTAGTGCCGTGTTTGGTATTGTTCTGTATCCTTTACATATTTTAATTAAAGGTTGCCGTTGTATACTTCTTAATTTCCTTATTATGTGACTTTTATTAGAGTACCATATTGGTGACGCATAGACAATTGCTCTTTCAATACCTCTGATGTAAATATCTCTTAGTTGTTTGGTTGACATGCCCCAACTGTTGCCTGTGAATTTAGCTAATCCTATTGTAAATTTTTGTATCTTATCTTTAATGTTGTTAAGATGAGTCAAAAAAGAAAACTTACTGTCAAATGTTACTCCCAAGATCTTTATTTCGCTGGATTTTTTATATTATTGTTCCCCAATTTGATTATGGGTGGTCTATTCTGGTATTCCTTTCCTAATATTAGGTATTTACACTTACTGTGAGAAAATGTTAGTTTGTTTTCCTCACTCCACTCTTGTACTAATCTAAGTGCTTGATTACTCCTACTTTCCATTTGTGCCCTGGTTTGAGCTGTTATCACTAATGTTATATCATCTGCGAAAGCCTGGATTTTTGTTCCAAACGGCATTTCTGTGTTTAGTATTTTGGCCACTATGATATTCCAAAATATCGGGCTCAGTGGTGAACCTTGTGGTGTACCTCCAGTTAATTGGAATTCAATGTTTTGTGATGGTAGTTCATATGTTATGCTTCTTCCATGAAGTAAGTGTTTAATAACCTTTATGATATATGTCGGCATTTTCAATTGCATAAGTTCAGTTAAGATTCCACTTGAATCTACGCTTCCAAAAGCGTTTTTTATGTCTAGGGATATAATAGCTACTTTAAGTTTGTCTAATTTTGCTTTTTCCACTGTAGTTTTTAGTGTCTGTAATGCGTGCACTGCTGATGTTCCATCGGTAAATCCGTATTGATTCTGTGGAATAAGTCTGTTAATGTGCAAATGATGGTAGATTCTTTGATACAGTAGTTTTTCATAGATCTTGCCGAATATAGAGTTGATTGCAATTGGTCTAAGGTTACTTGGATCTGTTTGTCCTTTATTGCTTTGCTTAGGAATTAAAATTATTTTTGATTTTCTCCATGCCCTCAGAAAATAGTTTAATTTGAGTGCTGTATTTAATATAAAATGAAATATCTTTTTATGTTTGATATATAGTGTCTGTAGAAATGATGTTGTAAGGTTGTCTGGACCCGGTGCTGTTCTCTTACGTAAACCTTTAATTACGTTATTTATCTCCTCTTCAGAGAATGGTTGTACCTCATCCTGGATTTCGTTATTTAAGCTTTGGCTCAATGCTATTCCCACCTTTGTATTTGCGTCTACGATCTGTTCATTACGTTGTTCTCTTGTGGTTTTGTATAGTGCTTTTATGATTTCTGTTGCTGTTTCTTCTATATTTGTTGTTAGGTTTCCGTCGGCTTTCATAACTGGATTTAATACTATCGCCTTTTTAACCTTGTTTGTAGCAATTTTATATGCCAAGTTGAAAGGGTTTTTCTTTCTAATTTCGGCACAATATTCTTTCCAAGAAAGGTCCTTGCTTTCATTAATATTTTTCTGATAAGTTGCAAATGCTTCGTAGTATTGCTTCTTGTATATCTCTCGCTGGATTTCGTCTCTTGCTTTCTGAAATCTCCTTCTGTGAGCCCTAACTTTTTTGCGTTCTATCTCCAACTGTGGTGTCCACCACGGTTTGGCTATTTTCTCCAAATTACTTTGTTTTACTGTTTTCGAATATTTGTTTTTAGTTTGTCTATTTTTTTGTATATCTGATCAATTAAGTCGTCTAGTTGGTCTGAGCTTTCTATGTCTTGTTCAACTATTTCATCAAACCACCTGTCTTGTCCTAGTTCTTGTAATAATTTAAATTCCCCTGTTTTAGTAAGCCTTTCTGTCTGTTTTCTTTTCTGTTAAATATTTTAGTTGTATACATTTATGATCAGATTCGCTGGGTACATTTAGGACTTCCCAATGTTCTATGTGGGGTAGAATTGACTGAGTTGTCAATGTTATATCTATCCAACTGCGACCGTTTTTGGTTTCAAATGTGGGAATGATTCCATCGTTAATTATATTTAGATTATTTGAATTGATAAATTCAAGCAATTCCCTCCCTCTTGCATCGGTTATTTGTCCACCACATAGAGTATTTTGGCATTAAAATCTCCTGCTATAATTATATGTTCATTAGCGTTTGACTGTATATTTTTCAATTGTTGAGATTGTGCTTTCCAGTGCGCCTTTAGGGGGGATATAGCAGTTCTAATGGTGACTTTCGAACTATACCATTTTATTTTAATTATATTAATTGTCTGCGATATGTGGACTGGAAAGGCTTCAATTTGTTTGTCGTGAACTATGACTGCAGTTTTAGGTGAATCCTCTGTGCCTAATATTCTATCTTTGAGTGAGAAACCAATTATTTTATTCTTAACGTGTAGGGTTCCTGTAACAATGTTATGTTTTGTTTAAATTCTAATAAGTTGTTTGTTAGTGTTTTAGTAGCCTTGATTGAGCGACCTAGATTGACTTGAACGATTTTAAGCTGTTCTGTGTGGTCAGCCATTTCACTGGTGCTCGTCATCAAGTTTGTTTGGATTAGATAGAAGTCATTTCAGATTAGGTAAACCTAAACGTAATTGGTTTAATAAATTGAGTGATTATGCTACAAGGTAAATAAAGTAGGGTAACTAAATAACCTGCTTGATTCAAGAATGAAGTGATTGAGTTATGAAGTAAGCTAAAATAAATAGTTGTCTGAACCTACTCGGTTACTCGGTTTCTGCGATGAAATTGGTTAGTTTTAGCGATAGGGGTAAATGTACTTAAGTTAGATGTTTCACTCTAGAAGAGTCTATTGATACTAGAAGGGGTTGTTCTAGTTGAATCCAATCTCCTTTCGTTTCTTCTGATATCGTTCTTCAAACGTGGGGCATGGCCCGTCCCACATCGAGTGATTCACCTCATCCTTCCCGGCATCGACGCACAGGGGGCATCTCTTTTGCTTTTCTTTACATTCTTTATAATAATGCTCCCCTGAACATTCTGTGCATCTTGCACCCTTGAGAAGCATTTCTCCTCCTTGTGCCCTACTCTTGTACAGAATGTACACTTGGGTAGGTACACGTTCTCCACTGCTCTACACTTGGACCATCCTATATATAGGCTTCCTCTTTGGACTACCTCATTGGCTAGTCTAAGGTTCGCGATGCGAAGAGTAATGTGGGAACCGAATTTCTTCTCTGATCTCCAGACAACCTTTATGTCGTTCACTGATCCCTCTAGTCCATTCTGTTCAAGGAGAATCTTTGGTATGTCCGCCGATTCCACATTTTTGTCGACTGAGATAAGTCTGATCTCTGGTTGTGGTCCTTCTACTAGTTTGGTGTCGTAGTGCATTGTCTCATGATGCTCTTGCAGCCTGTCTTTCAATTTTTGTATGGCCGCAGCAGGGGCAGCGGTAACCGCTATGCCTCCTTTAATCTGCCTGAGGCCAACCTCTTTTAGTCCGAGAGCAGCCGGGTCAAAATGCTTAACTAGGTTTGTTTTCACCTTTCCCGAGATGCCTTCTTCTTGCTCATGATCAGGAGACCTGACTAGAAGGATTGCCTTTCTCTCAAGGCTCGTTTCTTCCGTTCGTTGCTCCTGATATTCTTCGTTTGAGTTCGATTTTGTCACCTCTGCGAATGTGCGCGTCACATTAGGTTTAATGTTTGTCAGTTCCTTGATTCTGCCTTCGAGATGTGCGTTTTTTTCTACGACCTGTAGGGCAATAGCCTTCATTTTCTGGAACTCGTCCAGCATGTTTTTTAGATCCTGTGCAGCTTCCGGTGCCTTTTGCTGTGTCACTAAAAGATGGTCAATGAAGTCTCTGTCGCACTGGAGAATTACACTCATTCTGAGATCTCTCACGATCTCGGCTTTTTCACACTCCTCTCCGTGTACATTATCTTTTCCTTCTGTTGGGTCAGCTCTAAAATCGCTATCTTTTCCTGTTTCTGCACGCGATTGCATCTTAGGCTGACTGCCAAAGCATGAATCAATGTCAGGCGTATCTTGACTTAGGTCCGTGCAGTCGTCCCACCAATCAGAGTAGCTGCCTTCTTCTCTGTGTTCTGCGTCCCTTCTGTGATTCGAAAGCCTTGTCCAGTCCCGGCTTTGCTCTTTCGGCATGCGGCGGAGCTCTGATTGCACGCTTGTTCTTTGTTTTCTCTCTTCTTTCCTTCATTGTTCCGGTCCTTTGCGGAACTTTTCTTGGCTTTAACTTGTCCAGTCATTGTTTGGGATTGACTGCCTACTAACCGAACCCGCCCGACGTTTCTGACCGATCAGTGTAACAGCGGATTTCCCCCACCCCCTTTTTTTTTTTTTAGAGGGAGATACGTTACGGTTGCGTGCAGTAAAGAAGGCTCTCGGATCAGTTGCGTGCAGTATGTATTCCTTTGGTAGTAATAATTGTAATTTTTTCCCCCTAAATTCCAAAGGAAACACAGAAATACAGTTTGAGATGGGTTAACCCCTTCCTATACCTTCCATCTATCGTAACAGTTTTCTTCTAGAGTCAAGATTACATGTGATGTTTCTAGATTCAGATTTGGTGTTGAACCGGTTCTATATGGCTGCCCTTGCTAACGATCTTTCCGTTGATTTTTCAGTCGCTTGCTACATCATTAATCCGGCGAAATACTTCACGAAAATACCGTGTCTTATAAAATCAAGGTCGGAGAATCGAATGAGAGGGTTTGTTTTTGCCGATGTCGCTTAGGTTTCTTTGATTGAGGGGGATTTGTTTCTCTACCAAGCCATGTGACTCCTATGGGGCAAATACATGTAAAACTTCAAACGCCTGTAACTCCTCTTCTAAAGTACTTAGAAAAATGCGAATTTTGGATTCGCGTTCCTTTCAGAATTTCATGGGAGGAGTACGAAATGTCGATGCTTGCAACTTGGAGTAAATATTTTTTTAAAATTTATTGAACTTCAACTCTATTGGCGCTAATAGATGATTTGTTTACATTTTCAAATCTATAGCTTCTGAGAAACTAACACAAAATAACACTCCGACCTTAGTGAAATCGTGATCGTGAACACTTCACGAATCGATTGATCGCTCGAAATAAGAAAAAAAAAACAAAATAAGAAAAAAATTACAGGATGGAAGGAGGTTCGAACCTCGGCCCTCTGCGTGGGAGGCCAGTGTTCTACCTCGGAGCCATTCAGGTTCTTTAAACTGCTTTGCAAAAAGACCCTATACAGGCTTCATGTCGAGAAGGAACAACATTAACACTTAATGTAGCGTGGTAGAAGAGTAAAATAAAACCAAGCGTCACACAACGCGAATTCTGTAACCGGGCGTCACACAATGCGAATTGCGCAACGAGTGGGTTGTTGAATGCTTCCAGCCTATTACAAAGGGTTCTGCCATAATTCTTCATCGTCATCAGCCACAGCATCAACAAAGTGCACATAATGTTTTACAGGTGTGTAGCAGGTGCGACGGTTCTCCGCAGAATGACGAAAAATTGCATAGTGGCTGCTTCTCTACTTCACAAAAATATGATTTATTCGCAGCTTTCACGTCCTATAGGTGGCGAAGCTGAAAATTCAATATGGCTGCCATTAAGATTATCACGTTGACCCTGCCGAATGCATGCGCCATACTGTCTGCAGCGTCGAGCGTGATAACAGTGTCTGCGTGCGGTTACAACATCACCCTTGGCTCCATAATGGCCCACATTGGGGGCACGGAGGCCCGTGTTCGCTGCGTTATCGAGGGCGAAGAGGTTTTCAACGCGGGACATATCGTGTGCTGCGGTGTGAAAACCGTGTCTTCCTCGTCGTGCACAATATAGGGATTGTGCATACAGACGTCGCAAGTTCGGCAGAAACCACACGAATTGTGGTTTGAATTAAGAAGCGATGGATCCATCGTAACGGTAAGTCCACGTTAAACGTTTGGTAAATCTACCCTTGTTATTAGAGCGTGTTGCCGACTGTTCGTTACCACGAAGTTGTGGAGACACGCTGCTAACACGAATTAAGCAGCTGCAAATGTAATGTTTGTCCAGTCAGTGCTCGGGCCCGGATCTTCATTGCGAACACAGCGCGCTTCGCGCCGTCGTAAAAATGTGCAAGCGTGGCTAAATTGCAGCGTAGCACACAGCGTAAGTTCGCAGGGCTGCCACTTTGTCCGCAGTTTGTTTTCGCCGGCTAGCAACTGCGAGTTCACACTGAGGTGACAGATTGCGAATCCATCAGCGAGATCGTCACAAAAAGCACACCAAAAACGAGGCTTGGTGCATGTTTTATAGAAATGTTAATTGAGTAAGTAAACCTTCAGTAGCGCAACACGAGTTCGGAAAAGATGACCGTCTCATCCCGCGGCTTTAGTCGCAAGCCTTAGATGCCCCAATCAGCAACCATATTTTAGTTTTTACAGATTACGGTACTGGCGGACTTAGCTTATGTGCCATCCTCTGTGCACAGTTGTCGATATTTTATTCGCGTGCCACGCTCCTCCCGCCCAGGAGAATTGGAAAATCGGAGTCAGTCAAGAACAACAAGCAGTGTCAAAAAAAGTTGTTTATTGACCTTAAAAATGTGCAAAATTCCAAAATGAGTGATCACAGAAGTTTCTGCTCTTTCAGGGTCACTGTTCGTGCACGGCAGGCAATTCCGTGCGTTGCAAGCACATGATTGCAATGCTGCTCTTTGCACAGATGTAAGTGTTGCATTTACTTTTGGTGTTATACATAGGGGTGCGAGTGTTCGTATTGATGCTTGTGCAAGACATATCCTCCACTTTAAAACAACAAAATCTGCACCTTGAATCATTGAAATTATTTTATTTGTATATAACATGTTTTCTGACATTGACAAATTGTGTGTAGACAACACAAATTTTCAAGAAGTCTTTTCCACGTTGGCATAATAAATGTGGTTGCACCTGGACTCATTTGGTTGAAACACTTGCAAGATTTATGTGACAGATGCTCACACCATCAATACAAGCGTGTTCGATTCTAACAGTCACACTGCGACTAAGCTAAGTCTGAACTCGCCTGCAAATGAACATGTTTGGTTGCACGACTTCCAACCTCTGTCAAACTGTATCAGGATTAGTGTTCTTGGGCAAATTAAAAAGGATTATTTGTAAAGTTACCTAATGGTCTTACTTATTGCATCATTCATTTTTTCACATGCGATGTTCACCCATGCTCAACATTACTTCTGTCAAATCCCTCAGGGCTGGAATCGCATATCTAGAGCAGCTTACTTCGACGGATGTGACACAAGCATGGGGAAATCTATCTATGGGCCAAGACGGGTGAAGGACCTCTGCCATGTGCGACCTTTTCCAGCAGACCAGGCAAAGCTGGAAACTATCCAACAACGGCTCATTAGAGGAGCTCCTGGAAGTGCTCTGGCAAAGCATGCGGCAGGCCGGTGTCCTGCAGAATATAATGGATAATGCGAGCCAGAGCTCGGAATACCAAAGTTCTGGGTCGGAAGCAACCATACTAATCAGCCACATTATCACGAGCAGGCATGTGCAAGAGCACAAGGATGTGCACTAACACGAGGTAGCATTTAAAGATTGGAATAGGCTCAAAATTTATCCATTCACTTATGACAATTTGAGCAAAGACTTGTCAACTTTCTATCAAGAGAAAGTTGTGCTGTCGCAAGATGAGTCAGTTAATATCTGAAAAGAAACTGCCGGTCAAGATTACACAAGGTGGCAAAGGGAAATAATGATGAGAATCACCGGAAGCAAATAGCCACACACTATACCGCTTCATCCCTCAAGAAGCTGTCGGATGGGAGCACAAGATTTCCAAGCTGTTGACAAACAACTTTGCGGCAAATGAGGCAACAGGCGAGGAAAGGCTTGTGAGAAGCCAGCACTAGAATAGTATGCCCTGAGCACAGGTGAAGAAGGGTGTACATTTGGGCTCGTCGTAAACCCTGAGATTCATTGGTTGGGGTTTAGCCCAGATGGCATTTTATTTTGAGGCGGGAAGCAAGAAATACTTATTGAAATTAAAAGCCCTGTGCTTGGAAAAACAGAAAGGATCGTTGACCTTGTGAAGCAGAAGAAAATACCATACATCCTGTGCGATGGTGAGAACAATTACTTGAGGCCAACGCATTGTTATTACACACAAATCCAACTGGGACTTTTCCTACTGGGACTACACGCAGCCCATCCTATTGTATACAGTGAAGTGGAGCCCTTAGTGATTGTAGTGAACAAGTCTATAACTTTTGTTGATGATCCCATCAAGCGACTGCAGTTTGTCTACTTCTCGCACTCTTTGCCGGAGCTCGTGAAGTACACAAAATAAGTGCCAGGAATGAAAAAAAACCAAAGGACACTTAGTAAATTCCAAAGTCTGTGAAGGAGTGCTGCTGTGCGCGCCGCTGTGCCATCACGTGATTTCTGAGAGAGTGTTAAAGGGCATGGACGGTCGGACACTGCCGGTGTGCCATCACATCATTGCTGTGAGTGTGAGGGGGCAGAGGCCATAGCTGGCACCGTTCTGGAGCATGGACGGTCGGACGCCTCGAGTATCAGCCATTGAAGGCTTTCGCTTTAATAACTGTCTGTTATTTTTGTAATACCTCAGCTCTGTTATGTAAATTGCTGAATGTAGTGAAGTGTTGTCAGTGCTTGTACCACTGCTTTCGGTTTCACATGATGTTTGCCCATTATTGCTGCTTCATATTGTTGCAAAGGGCACTGATCATTCTTCATTGTAAATGTGCATTCTCATGTATTTTGAATTACTGCAGCCTATCTCGCATGTTGCTTGCAGCCAATGTTGGCGGTAGCCAATGTTGGCGGTAATGGGTAACGTACTTTTGTTACCATTTTTCATTAACGTGAGGTGTCACGTTACTTGTTACTTTTCATTCCAATTATCCTCGCAGTCTTAGAAAAATTCGTTCATCTTGCAGCAACGCCTTTCCCAGAGCTCGCCTCGAGGTTATTTTGTCGCTGCGGCAAACTGCTGACGGTCCGCCAAGCGTTGACAAAGCGACCCCGCACGGGGCCCTTTTTTGCGCGGGGGAAATAGCAATGGGGAGCAAATTGCAAAATTTATTAAATGGATCTGCTATAGTTTCGGTTACCTTGCTATCGAGGTTCAAGTTGTCGTTGATTACCGATGAAGCGAGTGTGATGCGGTCATCGTAACCGTCAAAAGCGAGCTGCCGAGATCTGCTCGTCTAGTGGACACCAGGACTCGGTGTGAGCTCGAGCTCGTGAACTACACAAAATAAGTGCTTGGAATGAAAGAAATTGGCCGCGTATCTGCGTGCTTCGCTGCAAATGTCTAAAGACGATAGAAGAGGCGCTGCGTGAGATATGGACGCCATCTGGCAATACGTCGGGAAACATGAGTGCTGTGTTGCGGGCTGGTAGTCCCGGCACAGCGGCAGGCGAAGACCGGCGGTGACCAACGCGACCGGTGGGGACGCCGGCCAGCCCGAACACGCTGTTTGGCGCGATGCGCCGAAGGAGAAGAAACGTCCGCACTCAACGAGTACTCTCCACAAACTCTCTTATTTACACGTCACCTGGGTAAAACAGGAATGCCAGAGCGGCGCCCCCTGTCATTCGTACAATGCAATACTGAACCGAAACCGAAACACAAGATGAGCTTGTGCAGGGGGCACGGAGGAAGACTAGTTTCAGCGCAGTCGCATTTTCAGCGCACCTTAAGAAACTAGGGTTGTAACATGGTAGGGCGAGTAGGGCCAGATGGACCAGTCACGACGAAAACCTGCCTCCTCAGTCGTATTCGCCTGGAACGTTGGTGTGGCTTCGCGTTCCCTCCTCCGCTCCTGGCCTTTCCACAAAGCTACTGCCTAAGTACGAAGGCCCTTACCGCGTCCTACGTCAAGCATCCCCAGTTAACTATATTATTGAGCATGTTCAATCATCTACGGACCGCCGTCGTCGCGGCCACGAGACTGTTCACGTCGATCCACTGAAGCCGCATTATGACCCACCAGTTGTACCTGTTCCTTAGGTCGCCAGGATGGCTCCTTTTCCGCGGGGGAGTGATTTGTAACATGGTAGGGCGCGGACAAGAACGCCTGCGAAAGAAGAAGACGAAGACGGTTGTTGTTGGCGCTCACGCTTGCTCGGCTTGGACGCTGATCGCTTCAGCTGTGGCAATCTTTCAATAAACGCGTTACTGTCTCAACGTTAAACGCATACCATCAAGGTCTTTAAAATTGCGTATCTATGTATTTTCTATTAAAGGAACACACCACCTAATGCTTACTTAATGATGTTACGCCTCAGATATGCGTAATATTTACTTTTTTACCGACAACGTTCACAAGTATGAACAGCCGTACCAGTTCAAGATGGGTGGGTGGTAAGCAAGTGGTTCAACTTTGGCCGGTTGGCTGAATCGGGTGACGTGCCGACAAACAGAAAGACAGAAAGACAGACCAAATTTCTGCGTTTAAGTTCCCCAAGAAAGACTATCGTCTTTAAAAAACTGAAGGACACTTAGTAAATTCCAAAGTGTGTTCGTCGAAAACCTGTGAAGGAGTGCTGCTATGCCCGCCGCTGTGCCATCACGTGATTTCTGAGAGAGTGTGAGGGGACACGGACGGTCGGACACTGCCGGTGTGCCGTCACATGATTGCTGAGAGTGTGAGGGGGGCAGAGGCCACAGCTGGCACCGTTCTGGAGCATGGACGGGCGGACGCCTCGAGTATGAGCCATTGAAGGCTTTCGCTTTAATACCTGTCAGTTATTTTTGTAACACCTCGGCTATGTTATGTAAATTGCTGAATGTAGTGAAGTGTTGTCTGTGCTTGTACCATTGCTTTTGGTTTCACATTATATTTGCCCATTATTCCTGCTTTACATTGTTGCAAGAGCACTGATCATTCTGCATTGTAAATGCGCATTTTCTTGTATTTTGAATTACTGTAGTACATCTCGCAAGTTGCTTGCAGCACTGTGGAGACCCCATGGCTATTTAGCACAAAGTAAGAGCGAAATCTCACAAAACGCATTTATGTGCCCTGCCTGCTCGGTGTGTGGCCTGTAAGTTCTAAACTGAGTCTTGTGTGCGTTTTATATTTGTGTTCTGATGCTTTATCAGTGTATTTATTATTTCACACTCTGTCCAAGGTCCACATTGAAATTCTTTAAAATGAGGTTTGGTAGTTATGGCTGAACAAAACGGCTGGTGAGGCAGTGGCGCAGCCAGGGGGTAGCACACTGGTCTTGTGCCCCCCTTCGAAATTTATTTTTGCCATTGCATTGTTATCAAGCCAGTGGGTAGGTGGGAATGATCCCAAACCAAGAACTATGTTTTCGTTGTGAAAATAAAGGTTAGTTGAAGCATACGCAACCTTTCAACGTGGTGAGGCCATGCACTTTTACGTCTGAAGTCTTATTCACAACTGTACGTGAGAATGGGAGATGAATATATTACTGTAATGCAGCAAACTGCGAATGGCTCAACTCTTACAATTATGAGGCAGTTACAAATAGAATTGTTTAGGTGCGCAAGCATGTAGCTGGTTTACACTTCATAGCTGCGGCCCTGCACGATGGACTAGCGTCCTGTTTAGTTCCAATGAAGTACCGGCTTCTTGGGCTCTAAAAGGCGTGCAGTATTTCTGAATAAATATGTCACTCACAGGAGCTTGTAGTGTTTACTTAGTTGTTTTGTGCAACAATGTGCATTAATTATATGCTTGTTTTGCTCGACTACTGTCTTTGTTCTTGTTTTCTACACCTTTATTCTCTCATAAGCGAAAAACAAAAAAAGACATTAAAGCTGTCATAGTTTGCCTGGTATTAGTGTACCAGGTTCTTTGAACTTTCGTAAAATGGGAGTGGGAAATAGCGGCTGATGGTAAAACAGGAGTGGGAAATAACACTGCGAGTGAGAGAAAACATTTATTAAAAAAAACAGTGGTTAATTGCGGGTGGGGCCCTTCTTCCAAGGCTCCACTGGCTATAGCGGCTCGGCAGGCCTGACTTAGGGTTGCCAGTTGGCTGCCCAGAGTCCGTTCAGCGATTCGCGCCTCCCACGGCCACGTGTGTATTGGGTGCGTATGTCCTGTGTCGACTGTAGCCGGTCGCTCGGGACAGCGGTAGGTAATGTGTGTGAGTGCTGGAATATCTCCGCACCACGGGCTAACGTTGGGATATCTCTCTGGGTGCATGACGTGAAGCTTATGCAGATTCGGAAAGGTATTGGTCTGCAGGCGGCGCCAGTCCCGCGCTTGGTGTCTGTCGAAGTCCTTGTGAGGAGGTGCCCCGATGCGGCGATCTAATCTTTGTTTGTCTAGGATGCCACGCCGTGTCACACCATCATCTGTCTCCTCTTTAGTGGCGGGTGACTCTTTAGTGGCGGGTGAAATAACACTGACAGACGTTCAGATTCGCAAACACATTTCCAATCATCTTATGAAATAGTAATAGCCTGACAAAAATACAATCCAGGGAGACAATGCTACATATGAGGTAATAATGAACGCTTGTAAATTTCACTTCATAAAAAACATGGTTCCATTGCAGTTGTCAGCCCTGCATTACATATTTCTTTTAAAGGACCTCTGAGAGTGAAATTTTTGTTTGTGACTTTTCTTACTCCAATCTGTAGCTTTGTGTCTGGTAATCCCGAAACTGAATCTTAAATGCTCCAAAGTTTTCCATCTTTAAGGCTTGCATAAATAATTTTGACATATTTCAGCATCACTATGGAATGCCGGCGTAAAGTTAGGTAACTAGAGCCACAATGCAAGGGAGCCCCTAAAATCAAATGCGCTCAAGGTGTAGCGGCGCTAAAAATGCAGTTTTGAAATTGGCCCCACGCAGGGTAAAGAAAGAGAATCCGCCACTTCACTCTGAGGGAAGGTTCACGAGACCACCAAGAGCGTGTCTCCTAGGGCGGAAACGAAAAGCATTCCTAGCATTAGAAGTTCGATAACAAAGCGAGAAGGGCGGGGAACGATAGCCCTCGTTGGGTGCTAGTAGTCGTAATGTGTGCGCCCCACAAATCTTCTGTGACATCGACAATACTCGCTCTTGTGGGACGTCACACGGGGTCCCTGGCTTACATCATACCAGTGAAAAGATCGCAAGGCACTGCGACCTCAGATGAACACTCAAGCTTACATTAAAATGGAAGAAACACATCTTAAAGGACTGATAGCCAATTTTTATGGTCCTTATTTTTCTAGAACATCGGAAAGCTTGCAGGTCAGAGTCTAATTACAGAATGGTAATGTGGAAAATGTCATGAAACATTTTAATAAGAATTTTTCAATCTGTGCCGAACATGAAGTCTTGCACAGAAGTGACAACACATAGTGCGCACGAGAGCGGTTCGTGTTTGAGCGTGACGGTTTACTGCGCATGTGCTGCTGCTCTACATTGCCCACACGCAGCCACGAAAGCAGCGCTGCTTCTCACCTTGCAACTCGTTTTACCTCTTAACCAGCACTGAACAGAGCAGACAGCTAATAATATATATACTCCAATTTTCAAAAGTAATGATGGCGCGCATGACAGCATCTGACTGCGCACAACGTGATCGTCTCCATAATCGAGCTTCAAGCTTTATCCGCTAGGCTGTCCGACGTACCGGTTCATGTTACTTTTAGGCGCGATTTAAAGAAATAAATCCTACTCGCAATGTGAAAATGATGCTGGAATCTGTCACTATATTGCACTATCTTTCTATTTCTACCAGGTTCTAATCGTATGTTCTGACCAGTTGTTGGTCCCATTAAAGCCAACGTTCGCCTCTAATCATAAGTACCCACGTACACAGGACGATACAACAGCACACACGTTTCAAGGCGTCAATTTTGGTGTCGGGGGTCCTTTAATACTTTATCACTGCATTTGACACTTCACTCTATGAAAAAGCAAAGCAAGTTTCATAGCAAATAGTGTGTCACTAAAGTATTCCTTGCAAGTCACGCTGATCTACTAGGGACGGACATAGGACGCACAATAACACACACACAGCTCATAAAAGACTAACTCGTGTAACACAAGACATCAAAAAGCCTCCATAGGTACAAACAAGTGGGCATTTATGGCCCAGCACCATTTTACAGAGAGTTATCACCACCTTGTAATAACATAAAATAAAAATGTCGAGGTATTATAAAATGTTTGCAAACAGAAGAACAAAGAGCACATGAAAACACAACATAAATTGCATGCTAAGAGCAGCCTTTGAACTTTTCTGTGGTGCGCCAGATCTGCACTGAAGGAAGTGACTTTTGGTGCTTCAGACGTGTAGCCTTTGAAGTAGAAAAACATGAAAGTTCTGAACAGTAGTCTGTTTTTGAGGCGTGAAAAACTCCCTCTGAAAAGCCTTAGTGCATTGCTGTACATGTCGCTCTTTGTGTATGCTAAAATTTACGACACAGATAAAGCTAGGCAATTTAAAAGAAAATTTGCAATTCATCAAATAGGAACCTTACATGAACACATTTAAGGAACACTCAAAATTTTCAATATGTCCTTTCATCTGGCAAACTAAGCAAGGCCTGCTGAGGTACTACCATTTCAAATCACAGTGAATTGTCACACACGCGTGTGAAATAAAACAAATGACCTTAGTATGAAGAAAATATTTCAAGGAGCACTGGCACATAAATTTACACCTAGCTATTTTTTCTGTCGCAATAGGTAGCTAAGTAGCTTAACACCCACTTATCAAGTCTGGAGATTTACTTTTCTCAAGCGCACGATGGTTAATTATTTGGAGACACGTTTATAGCAGCCAGTTACTGTTTCACGGAACGTCTAAGAGGTGACACCCAGTAAGAGCGTGATCACAAGTACTGCTTGGCCATGTGAGCACACAAAACACATGCACTCATGACACATGCCGTGCACAGCATCGTGTGCCTGTGATCAATGGAGAGAGAGTGCAAGCAAGAATCACAATAGCAGACAAAAACTCGGGTGCTAGTTGTTTACATGAACCAGGTTGATAGTGATATGGGCAGGTGCTCCGTTTCACGAGCGTAACATGTACATGTGCGAAACATGTACATTAAGTTTGATTTCAAGTTACATTCAAGGCTATGTTACCATTGATATTTGTGGATGTTGAGTGTGTGTCCACCCAAATCTACTTAACAACTTTCATGGCTCGCAAATGTTGTGTCAGTACTCCTTTGAATAAACACTGCAGTGAGTAGAGTAAATCTGCTAAAATAACAATATCAATTTTAAAAATATACTGGTGAACAATACACAAAATGGACTGAAAACAATTAAAATGACTGCGTTGGCACTGTGCAGCTGCGTTCAAAAATCTCAGTAGCATTGCTTCTCACAGACACTGATGCTGCACGATTACTTTGTACGAGCCATCTGTGTTGAATTGCACTGCACTGGAAAGCATGGCATGTAATAAAGCGAGCAGTAGTAACCATGAGAGTACACTAGCATGGGGATGATGTGGCACTAACCTGGCCAGATGGAGTCATTAAAACACACCGCACCTATTTTTCAGCACTCTGACGTATGCAGTGTACTAAATATACAGCTGTACTACATTGAGTAGTGGTGCTCTACTGATGACCGAAAAGTCACGCGATATAGCAGTCGCATTGCTAGAGGCCCATGAAACTATATGATGTCAGCGTACGTTAAGGAACACTAGAGGGTTAACATTTCCGGAGTTGTGCGCTATGATGTGCCTCATAATCATATCATGGTTTTGGCACGTAACGCCCCAAATGATAATAATAAACTGACTAGTACCTGCAAAAGCTGACGCATAAATCAATAGCCTAGACCCTTCATCAAAATAATAAACTCACAGATTAGGCTCAATCTTGGCTTAACCCTAGGAATTGATTCTCGTCACATCGACCAGCTCTGTTGTGACAAACCCCATAGTGCACAACAGCTATGCCTTATCCTCTTCACTACCAAACAACTTGAGCAAGAAGATGAAATGCAGCTTGCAAAATCTTATTTCCCGGTCTTCCAAAGAGGTAAACGAAAACGCGACAAAAAATTTTCATCACTGGATAAAACTGGGTTGCAACAAATGGGGAGTTAAATTGCAAATATTACAGAAACACAGCCAATTGAAGTGGATTCAGGTATTTCTTAAATGATTGCCCAAAACCAATGGCACAACTTTTTTCATACTACTTTGTATGCCAAATAAATATTCATTCTCAAACTTTAAACAGTTTGGCCTATGGTGGGCACGATCAGCCCACCACATTTTTGTTTTGTTAACACAACAGTCCCTAATGTTGACTGTTGCTGCTCGTGCTTGGAGTGTGAGTAAAGGACACTCTGGAGGACGACGGTGAGAGTTTTAAATGCCACTGAGCAGCCTGCTGTTGCTTAAGAAGTCTTGTCCACAATTGTGGACTATGGTATCAAAGAGGTTATAGGCGAACTGCAATGAAGTTTCACTTTGGGCAAATTGCTGCTCACTCAGTGGCATTTACTAGTGACTCAACAAACATGTAAAAAAAATGAAGATGTGTCTAATGCACGCCCACATTATGAATTTTTTGGTTAAAAGACTTGTGCCAAGTACAACGTGTCGTAGCTTTCGAGGGAGAAAATTTGACCTTTTATGATTTCAACGAAAGTATGCGAAGTGACCCATGTGTGCAGTCCGTGCCATTTTGGAGAATGCTAGATAAGGGCTAGATCATCGAACGAATGGAACATTGGCTACATGCACAACTGTCGCCGTGCAGCATTCTCCAATGCCTATTGGCATGCAGTCTTAGCAATCTAAAAATGAAGCTGCTCTCCTATATTACAGATCTCAATAATATAGATACTTAAATCTTTCACGTTTGATTGTGAACGCACGTACCTCTTGCATAGGAGAGTCTGTGTCACTCTAAATAATTCCTCTTTGGCTTAAATGCAGCTATTTAAATGACAGCCTACTGCTTTCCCATAGCTGAGAACGCATTACTATACATTTTTGCAATATTTGATGAACACTGAGACATACGAGCAGTTGTATACGTCTGCTCGAATGACATGGCGTGATCTGCATCGACAGAGCTGTGAAAAAAAAATCAAGAAAAAGTGGCATTCGTCGTACAAGGAACGCATGCGGCGAACGCAGCTTCAGCTTCTCGTTGCAATTACGCATTCAAAGCGCACCGCAGCATCCATTTCCACAAGAAAGATTAGGAAACAAGGTTATCAATCGCATAGCAGGTCGTGTGACACGTACAAACAATATGATGCATGTTGTGTTCGCCACATGTTCATCCTGGTAAAAAAATTGGCCGCGCATCTCCGTGCTTCGCTGCAAATGTCGTCTAAAGTCGATAGAAGAGGCGCTGCGTGAGATATGGACGCCATCTGGCAACACGTCGGGAAACATGAGTGCTGTGTTGCGGGCTGGTAGTCGCGGCGCAGCGGCAGGCGAAGACCGGCGGTGACCAACGCGACCGGTGGGGACGCCGGCCAGCCCGAACACGCTGTTTGGCGCGATGCGCCGAAGGAGAAGAAAAGTCCGCACTCAACGAGTACCCTCCACAAACTCTCTTATTTACACGTCACCTGGGTAAAACAGGAATGCCAGAGCGGCGCCCCCTGTCATTCGTACAATGCAATACTGAACCGAAACCGAAACACAACATGAGCTTGTGCAGGGGGCACGGAGGAAGACTAGTTTCAGCGCAGTCGCATTTTCAGCGCACCTTAGGAAACTAGGGTTGTAACATGGTAGGGCGAGTAGGGCCAGAAGGACCGTCACGACGAAAACCTGCCTCCTCAGTCGTATTCGCCTGGAACGTAGGTGTGGCTTCGCGTTCCCTCCTCCGCTCCTGGCCTTTCCACAAAGCTACTGCCTAAGTACGAAGGCCCTTACCGCGTCCTACGTCAAGCATCCCCAGTTAACTATATTATTGAGCCTGTTCAATCATCTACGGACCGCCGTTGTCTCGGCCGCGAGACTGTTCACGTCAATCGACTGAAGCCGCATTATGACCCACCAGTTGTACCTGTTACTTAGGTCGCCAGGATGGCTCCTTTTCCACGGGGGAGTGATTTGTAACATGGTAGGGCGCAGACAAGAACGCCTGCGAAAGAAGAAGACGAAGACGGTTGTTGTTGGCGCTCGCGCTTGCTCGGCTTGGACCGCTGATCGCTTCAGCTGTGGCAATCTTTTAATAAACGCGTTACTATCTCAACGTTAAACGCACACCATCAAGGTCTTTAAAATTGCGTATCTATGTACTTTCTATTAAAGGAACACACCACCTAATGCTTACCTAATGATGTTACGCCTCAGATATGCGTAATATTTACTTTTTGACCGACAACGTTCACAAGTATGAACAGCCGTACTAGTTCAAGATGGGTGGGCGGTAAGCAAGTGGTTCAACTTTGGCCGGTTGGCTGAATCGGGTGACGTGCCGACAAACAGAAAGACAGAAAGACAGACCAAAATTTCTGCGTTTATGTTCCCCAAGAAAGACTATCATCTTTAAAAACTACACGAACTCCCGCTAGAGAGGACCATGAGGCGATGCGAAGCCGGAGCACTTGCACGATCGCGTTCCGTTGGCGTTCGCTGGGCATGCTACCGACCTCGCGTCGTGGAACGCGAAGAGGAACACTACGCGCGTCATGTCTTCCCTCTAGCCTGGCCGGTAATTCTCACAGGGCGTGCGGGGAACGTTGAAAGGCGCGCGAGAGAGAGGCATCGTAGGAGAGGAAAGAGCGGGGAGGGGGCGCGCATGCGCTGGCTCTCATCGCGGCGCTGCGCAGGAGAGAATTTCGGCATGTCGAGCCCGCATTTCAGAGGAGCCAACCGAGGCTAGCGCTGGACTGAACGCGCGCAGCGCTCTACTATTTGAAGGAGAGGAGACTAGAGCAGGAGAGTAGCGTATGCGCCGTGAGAGCAGAAGCGAGAACGCAGGAGAAGCGCAAGCAGGTGCTGGTAGAGAAGTGGAGAGAGTAACGCGCAGCTGTTGGAGAGAGGGAAGGAGGAGAGTCGCGCATGCGTAGTGTGCCGCGCTACATAACCCCGAGCAAAAATACTTCGAATCTAAAAAGAGTGGGGTTGCGCCGATGAATCATCTCCCGTCATGTACATAGCAAGTCTGCCCAGGACTAGTTTCCTGGTAATGCCATGAAATTATTGTCACTTAACACTTTCAGCCCTGGATTTTTTATTTTGGCCGGAGACATTTTTCGTGCGTGTTTTCCTAATAGTTAGGACCTCGGAAGACCAAAAACAAAAAATCGAGCCATTGGTGCAGGTATTTATAGATTAATTAGCATGGAATCAAATTAGGTCATCAGGGCTTGGTGGTTGTGAAATTAGGAAATTGGCTTGTTTACTTCTGCTACTCACTAGAGTACACAAAATGTGAACCACGTCTCATTTTTCACTGTGATACTTTTTGAAACAGCTTCTGTACGACGTCCCGAAAACGGCGCTTAGCCGCCTCACCTGACCCGCCTCGGCGTCACCCATGACTTCGGTCAAGATTTTTCTTCTTAGTGACTCCCAGCTCCGCAAATATGTCGCAACTTTGGTTTCAATCACAGTGGGGGTCATTGAAGAAGTATCTCCCCAAGAATGAGCAGTTTTGGTTTCATTTCCGAGGTGCTAGGGGAACTTTTGTGCGGTGTCTCAATTGACGACACCAGGGCAAAAACGGTTAAGCAAAAACGAACATGCAATTACAGAAAAGGGTGTAACGAAACGTCCCAAGAATATACATAGCAAAACATACATAGAACAGCTCATACACGAATCAACATGTTGTTGTAACAAGCTTTAAAGGCAATGCTGATCACACAGAAACCTACTCGCTGCCTCTCGTGCCAATGTTCGCGAAGCTCTCTCAAGTGATCACCTCTTCCGCATCAAATCTTCTTTGTGATGACTCCGTACAGGCAGGCATTCAGAGGGCACTGCATTCTTCTTCACCATTCTCTTTGGTAGAGTCCAGACTTCTGGTGCTAGAATATGATGGAAAAGTAGTGTAGTTACACTTGAAAAATGTGTCAAGCTACACGCACGCTCTTGCAATTAGAAAATGTGTCTATACAGACACTAACGAAAGCATATTACTAGAAAACAAACCCAGTTTTAGTTTGCCATTGCGAATGCACTAATGTTTTTCTTTTATTACTTGCTCGTTATCAAAATCAGTGCTATAAATAGCAATGCATAAGTTGTCTCTTTGATCGCAGGAAGGAGCCCGCCAATGCGGCATGAAAATGCATTTGCGTATGAGCATGTGATCATGAGCAGCCGAGAAAAGCACGGGAGCCAGGGTCACTTATAATCTCTGCGAAAATCGCGGGCTCTCCCGCGCTTAGCCATCAGTAGTACTCGTACATCAAGATGACTCAAGTTATGCTTCTACACATGCGATCAACAGCACCGCTACACTTATCTTCATGTAATGTAATCTGATTAGGAATGCTTCTTTCCAGTAAGAGTAGTGTTTCGCGGCGCGACGGTACCGAGCAGACAAACGAAACTGCGGGATATGTAAACTGTTCGCTTACCTGTCGTACACCAGAACAAGCCTTCGGGCTTGAAATGAGCGCTGTACACCTTCATGGGCTTCGTCACGGGCTTGCCTATGCGGACTTTATTCACCCACGCCTTTTTGAGGCGCTCGCCTGAGGGAAGCGAGTGCAGGCTCAATTCGCCACTCACTGCACGGTGTGTGCATTGAGGTAGTTGTTGCTGTTGTTGTACAAAGCAAATACGGTTGCTTTTGTACTTCTTCATTTTCGACATATCAAAGAGTCAAGGAAGCGCTGAAACAGTGCTCTACAGTCGCTTAAACGACCGCAAACGCGATCGAACAAGCAACAACACGTGTATTCCTAAGGGCGTGGAACATTTTGATAATCTCAAGAGCGCTTCCAGCTGCCGCCGCACGACGGCGCCACCGTCTGTGCAAGTTGCAAATAGCGCAGTGGGCTCCTCGCAAGTGCACTTCTATTGGTTGCCAAGCAAGCCCATAAGGCTCTCATGATCCATTTTCTCAGGGTCTGAATAAAGTTAATTCCCTCTCTGTATATCTTTCTCACGTTAGCGTATGTTATAAAGCGTCGCGGGAGAGTGAAATAATGACAGGGCGTCACACAACGCGAATTACGTAACTAGTGGTTCCTTTAAAGCTTCCAACCCATTACAAAAGGTTCAGTCATAATTCTTCATCGTCATCAACCATCGCATAAAGAAACTGGACATAATGCCTTACAGATGGTACCTCGCTTCTCCGCAGAATGACAAGTAACGTCGTGGTGGGTGCTTCCCAACTCGACAAAAATTAGGATTTGTGGCGTAGTGGGTACGTTGCTAGTGTAGTTGTATTAGTAGCCACAAGAGAGTTTATAACGGACATTAGAAATGGCGCTTTTCGAGCTTTCGCTGCGACTGTGCTCCGCTTTCCGCGCAGTCCTGGCGTTTTTTTAGAAGCGTGTACCTTTTTGCTGTTTATTTACGGCAACCGAAGACATACCCTACGTAAGATATATATATATATATATATATATATATATATATATATATATATATATATATATATATATATATATATATATATATTGTAGCGAAGCGTTGGAAGCCTGTAATGGGTCGTCCTCTCCCGCTCTTCTCCGACAGCACGATCCTCGCGCTCAGAGTCCACGGTCTGTCTTGACTGTCGCCGTTGTGCTTCGTCGACTAGTGCCGTCAATAAAGGCATTTATAATTTGGTGGAGAGTGCTGCGCCGTCCAACCAGCTTCGACCTCCGCTCGATGCCACTGGCGCTTCAATGCCGTACCGTGCCCTCTACCTTGTCTCAAGATGCCTCGCAGCAAACGCTTCCCCCTGTACCGACACCATGCCCTGGTGTCCCCCGTATCCATGACCCTCCTGTCTTCACCGGCGCGGATGGCACTGACGTGGAGGACTGGCTCGCGATATATGAGCGCGTGAGTGTACCCAACAAATGGGACGAGGCAGGGAAACTGAGCAACCTGGTTTTCTACCTCGCGGGTGTGGCAAGCCTCCGGTACAATAACCACGCAACCGACTTCCTCACGTGGCCAGATTTCAAGACCGCCATCATCAACGTGTTTGGCCGCCCCGCCGTAGGTAAACTGCAAGCCGAACAGCGTTTACGTGAACGCGCTCAGTAGACCGGTGAGTCTTTTACGAGCTACATCGAAGACGTCCTCGACTTGTGCAAGAATGCCGACGACACCGTGTCTGAGTCTGACAAGATCCGCAACGTTATAAAAGGCATCGACGACGATGCCTTCACGATGCTTCTTGCCAAGAACCCTCGTACGGTGACAGAGGTGTTCACGCTCTGCCAAAGCTACGAGGAGCTGCGCCGGCAGCGGATGCTGACCCGTCGACCTCCATCACGCGACGATCTCGCTGGCTTGTCGGCCATTTCTGATCACTCGGCCTTGCTCGCCGAGATCAAGTCATTTGTGCGCGAGGAAATTGCCCGCCAGTTTTCTCTCGTGGCCTTCCCTCAGTCGCAGCATGTTGAAATGCCGTCGACCACACTGCTGCCTCCTTTACGTCGCGCTATTCAACAGGAAATCGCGGAGGTCATGCCGGAATACCACCAGCCACCTCCGGCGCCTGCGCCGCTCAGTTACGCGCAAGTTGTAGCCAGGCCACCCCAAGTGATCCCTGTGTCTGCCCCACATACTTACGCCGAAGTAGTCGCCAGACCACAGGCCTTCTAGACGAGTGTGCCGTCTGCGTACGCCGACATCATTCCAAGGCCACGACTGCAGCCCACCATGCAGTCCTATCAGCCTCGCGGGCCGCAGCCCTGCAGCTTGTCGATGAGCTTCGGCCTCGCGGGCTCGAACGGCGGGGTCTTCTCGCCGCAGCCGTGCAGCTTGTCGAGCAGCTTCGGCCTCGCGGGCTCTCCCCTCAGGATTATGTCTGCGAGCGTGCGCTGCCGCCGCCTTCCGTGCCCTCCGTTCCGCAGCCTTGTCTTCCATCTGGCGACTCCGAGCTAAAGAGAAAGCGTGCCAAGAGGGAGCCTCATGGCGCGTTACTTCTGAAATGTTGTACTCGTGTGTCGTTGAAAACACGAGACGTAGTAAAGAAGAAAGAACGCCACACAGGCAGACACGCACGAGAGTGTCACTCGTCAACGTCGTCATCTTCTTCTACTGCATACCAGAACGCGCGCAGTAAAGAAAAAAGAATGCCACGCAGGCGAACACGCACGAGAGCCTCACTCGTAGACGTCGTCTTCTTCTTCTACTGCCTACCAGAACGCGCGCTTCTCACGAGCTAGAGGTGGCTACTACAACCAGTGCTGGGCAGTATCGAAGATACATGTATCAGATACTATCTTAGATACTCTGTGGGTATCTTGTATCTGTATCGCGATACGTCTCGAAAAGCAAGTATCTGTATCTGTATTTCCGATACATTCGATAATGTATCGTGTATCTTAAGATACAAGATACTTCTATGGCCACACAACCGTGCGAAACAATAATCGCTGGCCAAGCTCCGCTCTCAAGCTGGTACTGTTGCCACTAAGCCATCTGAGAAAGTCTAGGGGGAGTGACGTTATTTCATTTTTCCGCCAGAGTCATCCAGTAAGGGTAGAAGATGAGGAAGGCAACCACGCGGACGTCTACGCCCAGCCCACGTACCTTTGGTTTCTCGATTTCTTTTCTTTTTAGTTGCGCCAATGCCGCGACACTTGCTCTTAGTAACTGTCCTGCGCCGCGCACTCCACTGCGTGCGGCGTCTATTTCGCAAATTCTGATGTTGTTACAGTGTCGTTATTGAAGATTCTTTTGTGCCTTACTCCGTAACGAAATGTGATGCGCGCAAGAATGGGGTTGCCTTGCGTCGCGTGGGTTTTAGATAGCAGGGATTTGAAGGATCTCGTGGATGTAAGTTTGACTTGCATGCAGTGAAGTAACTTATACGCAAATAACATTCTAACAACTTTAGTACCACTGGTACTGATGCTAGATGTAATAGGGCAAGCCTTTACCCAACAAAAAATAACTTGGCGTACAGTATTTTTCACTTCCGTCTACATTTTTTAAAATAATTCATGAACTCATAATTTGATTGTAAGCACAAGTGCTTTCTTAGCTGTCATTTAGCATCACATACATTACCTTGGTCTCGCACTTTTTGTGCGGTCTGGTCCATAGGCGTGCGCAGGGTTCCCCATTAGGGGGGGCAAAGGTTCATCGCAGCGCCCCCCCACCCTACTAAGTCAATGTATAGGTCAGATTTTGCCCCCCCTCTCTTAGGTGATTAGCCCCCCCCCCCCCTGTGCGCACGCCTATGGTCTGGTCACTGCAGTATGTCTTTTGTAACGCGCTCCCAAAATAAGATTCTTGCTTTATTCTTCTGTCAGCTTTATTTCTATTACTATTTACACATTTACACGTTGCCATGGAGATTGTGAAAACAAATATATTATTATGTGGGCGTGCCTTGAGTGTATAGTACAAAATATTCTGCTTACTCCTTAAGAAAACAGCGAAACTGAGTTTGCGGCTACTTACGATGTAACTTTTCCCCAAAGCACCCTCTTCCCTAAAACTAATACTTTATAGTCTCTCATACACTCCACACTTGAGTATGCATCTGCCATATGGGGTCCCAGTCATGCTAACCTTATCACCTCTCTTGAACTAGCACAAAATAACTCTGCCAGATTCATCCTCTCTAACTACAACCGCACTGCCGGCATAACCTCAATGAAAAATAACTTATCACTTATTCCATTGGCTCACCGACGCAAAGTCGCCCGTCTTTCGCTATTTCATAAAATTTTCCACCATCCAACACTTATTATGACTTCATACTCCGGCCTGTGTACATTTCAAACCGCGTTGATGATCGTAATAAGGTAGGAATCGCATCATGCCACACTAAGTCTTTCTTTGAGTCGTTTATTCCCCGTACATCTCAGGATATTGGAACCACCTTCCCTCAAGTGTCTCAACCATCACTGACTGCAAATTTTCCACGAAGCATTAGATAACATTGTATAACCAGGAAAATCTCTTACCTGTACTCACTGCTTCTGTTTGTTTATTTTATTTTATTTCTTTTCTTGGAAATAACTACTATTCTTTGTATAAGCTGGAGAAATGTTGTGTTACCTGAATTCACTGCCCTGTTTAAGTCTTTATTTTTCAGGTATAGTATCCACTCCCCTCTTCAATGCCATTTGGCCCTGGAGGTATTATAAATAAAAAAAATATAATAACGAAAATCATTAGGAACCACCTTAAAGGTATTAGGAAGGGGATTCGAGAAACGTTGTTTTACTGAATGCTCCGTTTTACTCATGGGCGTCCCAACGAGCTGGTTCAGGCAATTTTCCGTAGGCACTGAGTTTTCTATTGTCTCACCAGGCAAGTTGACGATACTTCATGCTCATAGCTATTAAGGCCGCCGTCTGTATTGTGTTTCTGTACTTATTCAACGTGAATTTTTGATACACAACCACCTCTCTATTTTACTTATATTCGTTTTCCTATTTTAGGCCTTCTTAAATATTTTTCGCGTTACTAATCGCCACGTAATGGGAACTTAAGCGGCAATAGCGCGAATAGCGGCGGTGTCCTGCGTTGCTTTGTGCAACTACACAATACATCTGAGACATTTGCGTGTTGCAAGTGTTGTCTCGTTGAAGAAAAATTGCTAAAAGATTGCACTTTAGGGAGTATATCAACAAAGTATCCCTTACGCCAGTAGCTAAGTAGAACATGGAAATTCATTGCACTTTTAGATCATCTACGTATACACCAGGGGCCTCAAACTCAGCTTATAGCCGGCGGGCCGCGGTCGCGAAATTTAGTTCGAAGGGCCGGGACAGTGAACATGGTGGGGTCGGAGAGAGTTTGAACAAAATGACGTTGTCATTTGAAAGGAAGCCTTTTACATATCTCACATATAGGTCATTTCTGAAGGGGATTTGGAATCAGGATTCGAGAAACATCGATACCGATGTGCACAGCGAGCGAAATCTGGACGCGGATTGAAATATAGAGTCTTTGTTCCACAGTTATATTTCAGCACATGGTGACCACATGTTCCTCACGAAAGAAATGAGACCAGTCATGTCTGTGTAGCTCACAAACATACTTATTTAGAAAATAAAAACAAATGGGACGAAGACGGTCGTCATGTGTGCCGGCCGGGCCGCTAGCGGATGGTCTCAGACCCCGTATACACCATGAGTCGCCCCCCCCCCCCCAAAAAAAATGTCACTACCAGCGATGTTGCAGCTGTACACCTGTCCGGATATACGGTATTGTGCAAACTGTCTTTTACGGACAAGGTAAAAGTCCACACCGGTATTTGCGCCGTCGTGCGAAGGCTTCATATTGACGTTATTCTTATTATATGGCAACCCGCTATAGCTGGTCGGCAAGCTGAGCAGCGACTCCCATCAATTGCAAAAATGACAAGCAAGAACCGCTGTCAGCGTAGTGTATAAAGAGTTGTCCTGTGAAAAAGGTAAAACAAACCCCAATAAGTTGTTTTGGAAGGAAACTAATGTACTTTGAGCAACAAGGGCAAAACTTTTGAGATACTAACAGACATCACATTCAAGTTAAAGAACATGGGTCACAGTTCAGAAATTTTCAAGCAGACATTTTCGTGTATAAGCGTTTGCTGCTACATAATATGGATATATAATAACAAATTTGATAATGTATCGAAGTATCTTAAGATACAATTGCGAAGTATCGTATCGGATACAATTATTGCGGCAGTATCTTGTATCTGTATCTCCAATACTTTTTGCCTGAGTATCTTGTATCGTATCGCGATACAATTTCAAAGTATCTTTGCCCAGCCCTGAACAACGCTACAAACAACGGAGGATGGACAGACGGACGGCATAAGGAGCTTCGTCCCTAAAATGACGTCTTCAAATGTCCGGTGCCTATGACAACCTTTTTGCAAGCTGCGTGCCATCGCTGCTATTTCCACATCAAACTACGGACAAAGCCAAGTAACATGCTCAATGTCCCCAATGTCACCGCAGAAGGCAGAAAACGGGGAAGCGTATCGCCCAGTCTAGAATGACCAAGCCGTGGTGTATGCGGAGCCGGTTCTTATGCGGTACAACAGCGTCGCTTGTTCGCAAGCAAGTCGGCACTACAAAGACTGCATCGTGGCCTACCTCAAGAAAACTTCACAAAACAATCTCTGGCGCTCGATAAACACCTTACTGGCAAGAGCTTTAATGTAAAGTTTCAGTGGAACCCATCCCACGTTGGCATTGAAGGCACCTAAATCTAAGCACACGGGCCTCAAGCATTTTCGCCTTCATAGAAAATGCAGCCGCCGCGGCTGGCATCTGTCAGAATTAACCGTATGACGTCTAAATGTAAGCGAATCAACGAGAGTTTGTTACGAATAAACAATACTTACTCGTGACGGCTACAGAGAGCGCGTCCGAATTATCCGATATTCCGAAGCAACGGGCGTCGAATGAACGGGTTTCTAGCGTGTAAAATACTCATTCTAAAACATTAATTTTCCGACCCGTGTTGATTTTCGTGAAGTCACCCTGAAAGGAATTTTTCAGCGTGTAATAAAAACAGCGAAAACTAAATGTAAGCACCCAGCCTCGTGGTCGAGTATTCAATATCTGACGATGAGGTTGGTAGGTAGCAGTTGGGTGCATCGCTTCTGGTCGAACATTGTAGATCGCAGATCAGCCGCGATCAGCCAAGAGCTCAGGTCAAGGGTGAGAAACGTGCACAAAAATTAGACCAGGCGGAATTGGGCTTGTTGGTAGAACATCGTGGACGAAAATAGCGCAGGATGTACGGAAACACGTGAAGAAGATACATAGACACTAACTTTCAACAAAATGTTTATTTTGCATGTGCACAGCTACCTATACTGGACACCTCACGAAAAACATCACACATGCGCACAGATCCTTCTAATGTCGCTGCTGCCCTGGCATTTTTATCTAGAAAAGTCAGCTCTTCTTCACTCAATGTAACGGACGGCTCCCTCGATGATTTCTTGCGTAAGGGATGACTTACATCCAGTTAAAGTCATGCAGCTGTCAAAAAAAGGTTCATGCCGACAGTCGTGACAGTCCACACCAAGGGGACCTTGAATCACGCTATTCACATTGTAGTAGTGTTCTCTTAGCCGATCACTGATGCATTGGGTTTATTTGGCCGATGTACAATCTTCTACCACTTTTTGCCATGTACCCTTATCGGAAACAATGACGCCTATAGGACACCTACCTTTCGTGCGTCTTGACAGAGAACAAAATTGGTAGCAGATTTTCTTAAAGTGAACCTAAGTAGATTAGAAATAGATGGTCGCTTTTTGGTGCGTGGTTCTGATGATGTTATTTGCAACATAACTGACCACATGAACCTTGGTGCCAAGGCATTTTCGGTCGATATTAAATACTTGTTTCATTCCATGTCGCTCGAGGGGTTGCTGTCGTGTGTAGAAGAGGCAACTGACAAGCATAACCTTGTGCCCTTTCGAAATGACGCAGGTATCAGTGCCGGTGGTTTTAAAAGTTAGCTGCTAGCCTTAGTACATATAACATTCCGCATTGATTCCTTTGCTCTTACGGTGAAACTGTGATTTGAAGAGTGGACCAGTTTAAGCTTCACTTCCGTCCGTGCCGGGAGATTAGTCAGAACGAGGCTTAGCGGGCCGAGGGCGAGGGCGAGAGAGGCACAGCGCGCGCCGAGCCACGAGTTGACGAAGCCGAGGAACGCGCGCCAGGCACAAGTGGCCAGAGAGTGGCGAGGGGAATGGGAGGAAAGCTCGCGCCGAGCTACACAACGCCCGCCCGAGCCAAGGAACGACGAGCGGGCGCTAAGCAGACGTCCCGCGGGTGTCTCAACTACCGTTACCAGATGGGTAGAGCGAAGAAGGTGCTTTCATCTGAAGAGGAGGAGGAGCGACGACGAAGGAAGCCGAAAGCGAGCGTCAGCGGTCTAAGCGCCGTCCAGGTGATTCTGAATATCGGGCGAGGTCTACTGAAGCCAAAAGGCGAAGAAATGTCGAAGATACCGAATTGCGAGTCATGAAAGTTGCTACTCATCGACTATACGACGCAAACCTGCTCGACGAGAGGAGACGAGCAGCCCAGCAACGAAGAGATTCCAATTCTGGTTTACGCGTCATGGAAAGCTTTCGCCGAAGAGAGAGGCTATACATGTCGGGAGCTCACAGCCAAATCGAACATGACTTTCTCCAGGTTGAAATGGCCACATCCAAGTTGTAGCTAAGAGAAGAGCCATGTTAAGGCCTCTAGTTTTGCTGTTTCCTCAACCTACGCATCATCATTGCGAAACTGGCCTGAATTTTTGTTCCTGTCCGAATGATGTACCAACCAGCCAGACCAGCAATGGCGTGAAGCGCTCATTAAGGGTCAAAAGCGGCATAGGCATGAATGTAGCTGGCGTAACCTATGCCGAGGAAATGCTGAGGAAGCGCCAAGAAGCCTCAACCGACGGCTCCTCAGCAAGGAAGCTTTCAAAGCGCCATAAAGCGGGCGCACCGCATAGACGGCCTCCTCACTGAGGTAAGGAATACTACACTGCTTCCGAAAGATAGCCTGTAAACAAGGTATGACAGGAAAAGCGCAGGGCAAACGCAAGGTGCCGTATTCGTTAAAACAAAGAATCGAAGGCGGCGCCGATAGCGCCAACGGGCGCCGTGTTTCAACGCGCTACAAAAAAGCAGAAACGACTTTCTGACGCAAAGAGAAGCTGCCAGCAGCGCATAAAGTACAATTCCTAGTTGTGAACAATTGTTTTTAAGGAAAGCAAGTCTATCTATGTGAGTGCTTTACATGCGCCTATCGGTTGACCACATCGCTGTTGGGTGACGCTACCTCTATAAGAACACACTAGCGCTTTATGTCAGGGTGCACCAAGACTTCAGTAACGTACCTCCGTCACGTTTAGAAGGTCGATAAAATGGGCGCAAACCGATGAAATGGACAAACTGTAAGAAAAAGTATTGCCCCTGAGGATCGAACCTACGACCTCTCGGTCCGCGACGATAAACTCACGGCGCTCTTCCGTATAAGCTTCCGTGGCAGATGAACGACACTCCACAAACGCGCCTTATATCTCTCGCACACTTTCTCGCACGGTGCTTCTCTCTCTTGGCGGGGTGGGGCGATGCCGCCGTCTGTGAGCAGTAAAGTGAAGTAATGCGACGATAGAGAACGATTGGGCGACGACGCAGTTAAAGCGTGGCCTCCAAGTTTCAGCAGCAGGCATGTTTCCTGCCGGCGTATCATTTCGAACGCCATGGTTGCAGCGTCTCGATTTCTGCGAAAAACACTGGCCGCTCTAGCATCGGCTAGTCGCCCTAGACGCAGTTGCGTTCCTCTCCTTCCTCTTCGTGTTAGTGTGTGGCGATTCGTTGTCGGAATAGCGTAGATGGTGTAGCTTGCACATGCACCAACGGTATTCCTCCGCCGCTGACTGCTTCGAATGCGATAGCAGGGACTAATAAATTGCTACAATAAGCGCTGCAGAAAGGTAACGATGTCGACAGGCGAATGTTGTGCCTTGGTGAAACGAGACAAAGGCCAGCATGACCTGGAACACCTGCGCACTTTCGCTGCTCAAGCTACGAAAATCTTTCTCCTGTGTTCCTGAAGCGCAGTGTGGTAGTGCAGCGCCTCGTTAGGTAGTGATGAGCGCAGGCGTAGGTTACCCTATTACTCCGGAGCGTACCAACGTGTCGTTTCTCTCGTTAACTCATATCGCTTTGAAGAAGTGCTTATTGAGTACTAGTGTTTATTACGTGCTTGTTGATGTCACATTTGCGCGCATTTCACGATACGCTGCTTCCGTGGGTATGTTAACAACTTCACCTACCAAATGGGTAAACCATGATCATGGGCGTTAGTCGTCGCGATGTAGATGTGCCACTAGGCGTCAACGTGGGTGCATCCACGTCAAATGATGCTATAGCTGCCAAACAACAATAGGCATTGCACAAGCTCTCATTTATCACTACACAATAAGCACTACTTCTGTCAAGACACGCTTCACTTTTGTGTTATACCGATGCTTATGACGGAGGGATCAGCCACGTTATTTTTCACCGCTTTCAGGGTCAAGTAATGACTATAATTCCTTCTTTACGGTGCAATAATAGCATGGTCGTTGCCACGTGTGTGGCAAATATTCTTTTTAATTTCATCACAATTAACGAAAAAATTGGGGCAACCCCGCACCAGTGGCACGATGGCTCAGGTAGCGGCGAAGCTCGCTTGTAATAGTGCACCACTAGTGCAAGCGAACTTCGCTGCTACCTTAGTCTTCGCTCCAGTAGTGCGGTGTTGCCCCAATGCTGGAAGCAGCCGCGGATCGAGTGCTCGGACTGCCGGGAAAGAAGCCCGTATCCCTCCATCGCTTAAACGACACGGGTTTGGAGGGGACAGGTCACGTAACCAGCGTTACGTGATCTTGGTGGGGACATGTCACTTGACTAGTATTACGCCATTTCACGTCATGTGAATAGTGTTACGTGCCTTTGCCGGAAACATGTCATGCAATTAGTGGTATGTGATATCACGCCATGTCTGAATCTGTCGTCTATTCCCCACATCCACACACAGATGCACGACCTAGCAGAAGAAAAAAAAAATACACGCAGTCGTGGATATACGTGATTTTGGCGAGAACATGTCAGGTGACTAGTGTTACGTGATTATGGTGGCGGCATGTCGCGTGACTAGTGTTTTACGCAACTCTCCCCTCTCTTTTACGCTGAAGTTTTACGCTGAAGTTTACGCTGAACAAATGAAAGGTCTCTTTTGCCGCGCCAATCCAGAGATGCCCGAGGACAAGCAAGTCCGTCATCTCATGCGAGGCGTGAAAGAAGAACTCTTTGGAGGCCTCGCGAGAAAGCCGCCAACCACCGTCGAGGAGTTCATCAGTGAGGCAGCCACGATTGAGAGGGCGCTCACCTTTGGGGGGTGACAGTACGAACGCCGCCTAGAAGCTAGCTGTCCAAACTGCAGACACAGACTTGAACAGCATAGATAGAACTAATCTTCGACAGCTAATCCGCACAACTGATCGCGAGGAATACTTTGCCCGACAGTCGAACCACAAGTGTCCTCTCTGTCCGACGCCACCCGAGAAGAGCTACAACACGCTCTTGCATCAACGCAACGGGAACCACAAGCACAGCCGGAACGTCTGACACCCGAAGTGATGACCTATGCCGCTGAACTACGCAGCCAAAGACATCCGACCAGCTCGCAATGGGAACCCTACACTCCCCCGGCCGCCGCCACGCTCGCAGCAGTACATGCCGGCGCCTCTACCACAGCCACCTTTTCGCCACCGCATGCCTACTGTTTTCCGTACCTATGGTTTTCCGTGCCTATTCTGCCACGGAAAACCGACGTGCGGCGCACGCAAGACCACAGAACGGTCTGCTTTCACTGCGGTGAAGCTGGGCACCTTCTCTGAGAATGCCCCTACCGCCTTTTCGGCCTTCGTGGATTGTCCATTGACGCGCCACGCCCCAACGCAGGCGAAAGACCTCAAGACATAGAGCAGTACCTCCGAGATACGCATGAAGCGACCCCTGTTCGCTCGAGGTCTCCTTCACCGTATGGACAGCGCTCCCCTTCACCACACCCACGAGGCGCTAACGCGGGTCTAAGGTCGCCCAGCCCTCGTAGGGGAAACTAAAGGCAGCGATGTCCGGAGGTAACGCCACTTCAAAGCTACACTCAAGAGACACTCGATCGACGACCCCAAGACAAAAACAAAAACTGAAACTCAAATAATGTTTCGCAAGACACGACAGCGCAGCGCGAGAAGTCGACGATTGTTCAACTTAACCATGCATCGCCGCTGCTAAGTGCAGCTAGCACCCGACGTAGCCGTGGTCGTGCGAGGCGACACACCACGCAGTCGATGGCCCGAACAACGACGAACCAGGGCGCTGAGCGTCGACTTGCACCTGATCGTCGATCGACTTCCAGTTAGGGCCCTCGTGGACACCGGAGCTGATTATTCAGTAATGAGCGCACAATCCGTAGCGCAGCTCAAGAAGGTGAAAACAACGTGGGGCGGCCCGCAAATTCGTACAGCGGGAGGCCATCTCATAACGCTGTTAGGAACGTGTACAGCGCGGGTGACTATCCGTGGTAACCTTTATCCGGCCATCTTCGTGATTGTGCAGTTGTGCTCTCGAGACGGGATGGACATCCTGCAATCTCGGTTTGCAACTTGCAAACTCGGTTTGCGACCCTGCCTACGGAGCGATCATTTCAGCGCAGGAAGACCAACCGTATGTCACGCTTGCCATCATTGATGAGCAGGTCACCATCCCACCTCATGCCAGCATCTTGGTCTCCCTGATAGCGGACGAAAGCTCAAGTAGAGATGCTCTCGTCGAAACAAACACGCAGCTCCTGCTGAGCCGTCAAGTAGGCGTCGCACATGGGATAGTTAACATTTGTGCTCATAAACAACTTCAGCTCGGAGCGCAAGTACCTTAACAAGGGCATGGCAGTCGTATTCTTGCAAGTGGCCGTGGAAGCAAGCTACTCATTCGCGTTATTGGAACATCGACAAACACCGGTGGAGGACGATGACATTAAATTCGACGTCAACACTGCCCTTGTACCACAAAGACAAGAGGAGCTAGGGGGCCTTCTTCACCAATACGCCGAATACTTTTTTAAGTTTACGAAAATCCAGCAAACGCCGCTTGCGAAACATCGCATAATCACGGACCAATCGGCACGCCCCATCCGCCAGAGCCCGTACCGCGTTTCAGCCCGAGAACGTCATGCAATCAAGGAACAATTCGAAGAAATTCTTCGTGATGGCATCGTCCAGCCATCTAGCAGTCAATGGTAATCCCCCGTTGTGCTCGTGAAGAAGAGAGACGGTACGCTGTGGTTTTGCGTCGATTATCGACTCCTTAATCGCGCCACGAAAAAAGACGTCTACCCGCTCCCCAGAATCGACGATACGCTGGATAGACTCAGCAGCGCGAAGTATTTTTCTTCGATGGACATGATGAGTGGCTACTGGCAAATCGAGACCGATGAAACAGACCGCGAGAAAACTGCTTTCAGCACAGCGGATGGCCTCTTCGAATTTAAGGCCATGCCATTCGGACTTTGTTCCGCACCCGCAATATTCCAGCGTGTAATGGACACTGTGCTTGCAGGCCTGAAATGGCAAACATATCTAGTCTACCTGTACGACGTGGCCGTCTTCGCTTCGACCTTCAATGAGCACCTTCAGCGGCTCCAAACTGTGCTCGAAGCGATTAAGTCTTCAGGACTGACCTTGAATTTCATGAAGTGACACTTTGCCTACGACAAGCTTTTGTTCCTCGGTCATGTAATTAGTCATCACGCCGTGCTCCCGGACCCCAAGAAGACTGCCGTCGTTGCAAATTTCTAGCGGCTCACAGACAAGAAAGCCGTTCGCAGGTTTCTGGGCCTCTGCGCGTACTACAGGCGTTTTGTGAGGAACTTTTTACATATAGCCGAGCCTCTCATACGCCTCACTAAGCAGACCCGCAATTCACGTGGAGCGAGCATGAGGAAGATGCGTTCAGAGAACTTCAACGTCGTCTGCAAGCGCCACCCATTTTTGGCCACTTCGACGAGAATGTAGAGACAGATACACATACGGACGTAAGCGGTGTCTGACTAGGCGCCGTTTTCGTTCAGAAAAAGAGTGGCTTCGAACGTGTTATTGCCTACGCCAGCAGGGCACTATGTAATGCTGAGAAGAACTATTCCATGATCGAAAAGGGGTGGCTTGGCATCGCTTGGGCTTTAACTATATTTCGCCCATACTTGTATGGCAAGCCATTTAGAGTTGTGACCGACCATCATGCACTTTGCTGGCTGACCAACCTGAAAGACTCTTCTGGCCGCTTAGCCCGCTGTAGTCTACGCCTACAGGAGTTCGACGTCACCGTCGTTTATATATCAGGGCGGAAACACTGTGATGCCGACTGCCTGTCTGGAGCACCCGTTGACCCACCTCCGGCAAATGCAGACGACGACGACGACGCTTTCCTTGGGCATAAAAGTGCCAGCACCACTGCACAGGATCAACGCGACGATTCACACCTACGTCACGTCATAGAATACCTGGAAGGCAAGAATGACTCGCCGCCACGGTTATTCAGTCGTGGTATTTCGTCGCTATGGCTGCAAAACAACGTTCTCGTTAAGAAAAGCTTTTCGCCGAATAGATCAATGTACGTCCTCGTCGTGCCGAGAAGCCTGTGACAAAAGTCATAGACGCGGCTCACGATACACCTGTATACGGCCGGACATCTTGGCTTTATGCGTACTTTGAAAAGTATACAAGAAAAATACTACTGGCCACGTCTGACCAACAGTGTCGCGCACTACCTGAAAACCTGTCGAGACTGTCAGCGCAGGAAAACTCCAATGAAAAGGCCGGTCGGACTTCTTAAACCCATCGATCCACCATCAAGACCCCTCCAGAAAATAGGCATGGATATACTTGGCCCCTTTCTGACTTCAAATTCCGGGAACAAGTGGATAGTGGTAGCGACCGATTATCTGACACGGTTTGCCGAAACAAAAGCACTGCAGTCGGGGTGTGACCTCGAAGTGGCCAGATTTTTTCTTGAGGAGATCGTTCTCTGACATGGCGCATCCGAGATCCTCATTACCGGGGCACGGCATTTACAGCGCAGCTGATGCAGCATATCCTGCACGTCAGTCACACCAGCCATCGCGGAACGACCGCTTATCACCTCCAAACTAATGGCCTCACGGAACGTTCGAACAGGAAGCTCGCCAATATGCTCTCAATGTATCTAGACGTCAAGCACAAGACCTGGGACGAGATTTTGCCACACGTAACATTAGCGCGCAATACTTCACACCAGGAGCCAACGCGGATGACTCCCTTCGAGCTGTTCTACGGCCGCCAAGTTACCACCATGTTCGATGCCATGCTGCCTCACGTTGACGACAACGATGTTGACATGGGCGTTCCTGGATTTCTTCAACGCGCCGAAGGGTCCCGCCAGCTGGCCCGCATTCACATCAAGCGGCAACACATCGACGCCCCTCATTACAACCGAAAACATCGCCACCAGCAGTACGCGCTTGGTGACCGTGTGATGGTATGGACACCCATCCGCCGCCGTGGTCTAAGTAAGAAGCTGCTTGGGCGCTATTTTGGACCCTATAAGGGCAGTTGACAGCTGAGTTCACTTGTGTACGAGATTGTCCTTGACGGAATGACACAACTTCCATGATGCCGGTCGCGTCCAAATACAGTTCACGTCGTGCGCCTCAAGAGGTTCTACGACCCCTAACAGCCTTAGATTTATTTGCCCCTTGGTAACCATCTTAGTTGTCTTCCGATTTTTTTGCTCCCACATCGCGACGATGTTCCAAGGTAAATGTAACTGGTAGTGAAGCTTCCATAGAAGCCCATACGTTCAGAAAATGGCGGCTCATCAGCTGCTCATGGGGCGTAGCGCCATCTGTGTGAGGAGGGAACACTTCCGGCGGAACAAAAAGTAAAGCAGATGAGACGCAATATCTGGTAAAAACGTGACCTCATTTTGTTGTCCCTACCGCGAAATGTGACCTCAAAATATTTTTCATAGGCCCCTGATGGCTAAGGACTCACGCTACGGCGAGCCGGCAAGCCCTTGGCGAGTGCGCTTGAAGCCAACGCTAGCTAAACTAATATCGACCGGTGAATAAACAGCGGTGTTTAAGTGTACTACCGTTCAATTCGCCTTGGTTTTACTAGAAGACCTTATCCTTGGAGCTTTTATTCTGCATTCATGTCATCTTCTACAGCGTGAATAAAGTAGGCAGCAGCGTACCTCTCATGTTTGCAGCGTTGCTTATTTGCTTCGCACATGCGCAGGGGACTTAAAGAGCGCATTGCACGTGTGCTTCAGTTCTAACGAGAATAAATGACTCCTGGTCACGCCAAAAAATTATATTTGAGTTTTATTCAATGATCACGATAACGCAATTTACACACCCTAAATAATGCGCAAGAAATGCCGTAATACGTGCAAAAAGTGCACTATGTTTTGCCTTATGTTCCAATAAATTAACCTTACGTCTAACGTATCAAGATATGCGAAGTGTAGCGCGACAGATAACTTAGCGATCTGCTCACCGATAACTGGAAATATAGTAGGCACTGCGTGTTCACGAAAGAAACCGGGCAGCAGGAATACTGATCCTTGAAAATCCAGCAAGCACACTACTCCGAACCGTTGCCCCGATGTCTTATCTAATAATAATATCTGGGGTTTAACGTCCAAAACCACGATATGATTATGAGAGACGCCGTAGTGGAGGGCTCCGGAAATTTCGACCACCTGGGGTTCTTTAACGTGCACCTAAATCTAGGTACACGGGCCTCAAACATTTTCGCCTCCATCGAAAATGCAGCCGCCGCGGCCGGGATTCGATCCCGCGACCTTCGGGTCAGCAGTCGAGCGCCATAACCACTACACCACCGTGGCGGGGCAATGTCTTATCTAGACGAGAGGGCTCGCCAGGCATACGCGTGTTGCTATTGCATCCCTGGAACACCACATCGTTTCCGCGAGTACCGAGGGACGCGTTCGGCGTGAAATGTTAGCCGCGTCGTGCCGTTTCTCATTGAACACCGCAGCCAACACGTGCACCAAACATGAAACGCACCTCGCAACTTCGCGCACACCGAAATCAAGTTACCACCACAATAATTCACAGAATGCATGCAAGTGCAAAACACCAGAACACGTGAGGGGGCGTGTCGTTGCCGACGAACTTCCGAACGCGCCTTTCGATGCACCGCAAAGGCTGCACTGAATAACAATGACGTGCGCCTCTCTTCAGGGGGCGCTAAGAAAAAGGTTTTTCCTAATAAACACTATCATGCATTCTTGGTACATTGCACCTACATAACATTGTTTGGGAAATAAACGTAATTTGTAAACACGTTCAGGAGAGTTGCTTGTTGGGCAAGTTGGTACATACTTAGTTAACTACAAAAGAAGCCACAAAACGTCGAAAAACGGAAAAAGCAGAGCGGACAGGAAACAGAGACAGATCGCAGAGACGTGGTACTAACAACTTGCGTTTATTTCGAAAAAACCTTCCCCCCTAGAAGGTTGTGCAGCGTGGCACGATGAGCAGGATTTGTGACATAAAACATGTTAAAAAATACTGAGCTTGTAACACATGTGTGGTGAATTGCATCCCTTGAAGTTGTGGCAAGTTTTACGTTGGACAGTCGGGTCGATGTGTCAATGTTAGGTTGAGGGAGCATGAAAATCTTCTACCCACGGGCACCGGTGGTAACTTGCCGCTGCACTGCAAGTTGTGTGGTTGTGCGCCTCTGTTTGATAAGGTGACAATTTTAGGTAAGGCTAAGACGCAGCGAGAACGGGAGATTATTGAAGCATTCCATATCTGGAAACTTGGTCCAGACAAATGGTGCGGCTTCGGTTTATCTTACCAGGAAAGAATTTTTCGTTTCTAGCACAGATGTGATCTGCTTACATTAGCTGTTCTGCTTGCTGGCATTTGGGTTGTTTGGTTTTTGTTTGTCATCTGCGCATGCGTCGTACGGTCGAGGGGGGAAGGTTTTTCCGAAATAAACGCTAGTTGTTAGTGCCACGTCTCTGCGCTCTGTCTCTGTTTTCTGCCGCTCTGCTTTTTCCGTTTTCTTTGACGTTTTGTGGCTTCTTTTGTAGTTAACTAAGTAATTTGTAAAACATCAAGATTTCTTCATCCTTGAATAAAACTTGGTTTTTCGCTATTAATGTTTGTTCCCTCCAAATATAGTCGCGCTTCAATCGCAGCACCCATAACTCCCCTTGCTGTTGTCGTTGGCAGTAGGTTCTGAACCGCTTTTCGCCCGAAGCTTCGCGACCTATTTGGATCGACCTTGGACGTTCTTTCACGAGGGAGCAGTGCCACGCGTGCTAGTAAGGTATGAACCGCCTATATTCGCCACATGCTGTCTTGTGTGTGTTGATAGCGAATGCCTTGGTTTTAGGGTGACGCCCCGTTTGTGAGATAAACGGGGCACAAGAAAGTAAGTACTGCGCAGGCGCCGATGTCAAGCCGAATGGGCGAGGAGGGCCTACGGGCGTTCTTCTCGTTTTGTGTAGGCCAGAGTCGGGCAGTTGTTGTTGGGCGGCGTTTGCTTTCGGCTGGCTACCCGCGGCCGTGTTATTCCCAGTAGAGTTTTCCTTTCGTGCACCGTGCTTCATGTGGGCACAAGTTCGCTCAATAAAGAAGTTCCTTCAGTTTCTTATACGCTGCTACTGCCTGCTTGAGTGCATTCTGGTTCGACCACGTGACAATATATATATACGTTCTCTCGGTCATCCTAGGTATTGCATCAAAGGCAAGAGAAATCGCCGCCGCGGGAGAGCAGGCGCCGGGTGCACTTGTTAGGCGATGTGAAGAAGAAGACGAAAGGAGTGCGCGCCGGCATGATGATGATAGTTTATTGCAACACAAGACAAACTGTGGCTAGCTAAGAATGTTCTAGGCATCGTGCTATACAAAAGAATATTGTAGGCATTGCCGTAGCCCGGGGGGGGGGGGGGCGCTTCAAGCTTTGTCGAAAATTTTCAATTTTAAATGTCTGCATATGCAGGCACAGATACAAACGCGCACGCGAACACACATCACGTATGGTCGAACCCTAAAACCAAACAAGTGGGGCAGCTAAGCACTAGTGATGCGAAGTCTAATGAAGGGGCGGAGCTGGTGGCGCTGCCCTCCTCCTTTCCCCCACCCTCGCTTCCCTTTTCCATCGCTTGCTATCCTGCACTACTACACAAGACTGTGCTACGCTTCACCCTCTCACAATCTCTTTTCCCTCCTCCTCACTCGAACTTCTCTTTTCCACCCCTTGCTATAATATATTACACATTGCTACGCTTGCTCTTTTTTGTTCTTTGTTTCTCTTTATTTCAATTTCTTTGTCTTTCTTTCTGTTTGCTTACATGCCTTTCTATTTGTTTACATGCCTTCATTTTTGTTCTCTATTTCTCTCTTCGTCTTTCTATCTCTTTCTTCCTTGCTATCTCTTTTTCTGCTCTCTCGCCCCTCGCACTTATTTCATGCCACACTGGACAAATCGGCACACGCAAATTTGTTCCCCATCAGGTACGGCGAAGGTTCATCGGAGCGCCCCCTCCCCCCTAATAGTAAATCGATGGATGGGACAGGTTTTGAGCCCTCCCCCTTTAGCGTAACAAGAGAAAGGCCGCCCCCCTTGCCCCCTGCAGTTCATGATGATGATAGTTTTCTGTCGCCGCCACATGGCATAACGAAAAGCTTAACAGCGCTGCTGTAAAAAAATTTCTCGCCACGGCCATGCTTCTAGAGAAGCCCTCAATCCAGATGACAATTCTACGCTTGCGCATCGCTTAGGCAACTAAAGAAAGAGATTGTGCGCGAATTTCTCATTCATTCGTTCATTCATTCATTCATTCATTCATTACTCAACGCTATGTGTGGCAGTGGTGCTTTTGGTAGAAACTGCCCCTTGATTAGTCAGGAATTCTTCACGGACACTAAATAAGACCAATCGAAAGCATTTTTTTTCTCTTGTAGACGCTTGCTTAAACAACAGAAAGGAATGATGATTTTACTGCTGCGCTAATTTTTATTGCTCGGGCAGAAAAAACTTTTGAAATAGGCTTAGGCAGCTAAACTTTGAAATAAAAGCAGATCAAGAAGGGAGACTTTTCAGGTTGACCTAGGCTATGTGTACCCTTATATAACTGGCTCCAACCGCATCGCACATCCGGACAGTCTACTGCGAATTAGGTCATAGTTGGGAAGGCTCATTGCTCTCCCATAATAGAGCGCATGTGGCGTTCTCTTAGTCGTTCAATGGTTGTCCTAAATGCGTGCCTACGTAACTCATTTACTATTCTCATGGGGAAGGCTCAATGCTTTCTCATAGTAGAGCACACTGATCATCGGTGGCGTAAACGAGTGATGTAAAAAATTATCATCACGTGCTGACGGCACCACAAAACGTCATCGTGGCGTTACAGGTCGTATACACTACACTTTTGTCGGACTTGTACTGAGCTTTTAATACGAAAGTATTACATGCCGGGGTCCACCAAGATTTTCATGACCTATTTCCGTCACGGAAATGCGTCAGCAAAATAAACGCCATCAAATGGCATGAAAAAAAGACTATAAAAAATTTCCGTTCACAGGTGTCGAACCCATAACCTCTATAGACCCTTTCCATAAATATGCCACCTGACGGTAGGCTTTTCGTTAGTTTCGCTCGCAAAGGAGCGTGGGATAGCCAGGCGCCATCGTGAGGGCATGGAAAGCGAGCCGTCAAATCGTGATGTGCTGTTGATGTTTGTGTGGCGGCTAGTTTCCGTGTCATCCGCTGAAATCTCACCGTCTTGCGGTGATTGAACAAGCTCTTAGTACTCTCCGTTGGTCTTTCTGAGGTGCTTCCGCTGCACAATGAGCAACGTTTTGTACCCTTCACGGGTTGGACGAGCAGTATGGCTCGACTGCCGCGGTTGCGGGACCGTGACTACAGCCAACTCGCGTGCGCGCCCGGACAGGGAAAAAAAGGCTCGCCGAAGCTACAAACTTCTCACCGAAGGAAAGGAAGGACTTCACTGTCGCGGAACTATGCGACCGTCAACCGGTGAAAATCCAGTCTGCCGCAAGCCACACCACGCAACTATTTTCCGGACGCCACGCGTTGGGTATATTTGTATGCAGTGGCGTAGCCGGGGGGGGGGGGCACATTGGGCGTGTGCCCTCCCGCGGAATTTTTTGCCTTGGCACACAAAGCACAAAATGACACTCGACCGCATCTGCCTGCCCGACCGCACTCAGATCAAGGTGGTGCCCCCCCCCCCCCCCCGAAAAAAATTTCTCTGCCTACGCCCCCTGTTTGTATGTACTAAAATGTTGACACGTGGCTTACGATATGCGAGCACTGTCGCTACTAAATGAATCGGTACGCAACTTCATTCTTATTTTTCTGGCTGGCCTTACGAACCCTCGCAGTATTTCTGCACAAACAATCTTATCGCAATGCACCGCGTGCAGGCACTCGGGAGAACACTATTCATTCGTAAAAGCGAGGCTGCACATGACGCTATGAATAAGCACGTCCGTTTCTGTAGCGCGTTTAGAAAACGGCGCCCTTCCGCACGTCCGTTTGACATCACGTACGGAGAGAGAACACGTGTGTTTGTTCAAGTTTTATCGCGTACCTTATCGCTGTTGTCGTCGCGATATCCTCGATGGTGGCACATGGGAACGCAGCACGTCTGCAACATTGCAGCACGCCGTCTCTACAAAAAACGTTGATGACAATTCACGATTCGGCGGTGCTGAAATGTCACGCACTGGCACGTTGCCGAAGCTTGCGTCGTCTGCTGCGGTGCCCTCACAATGGCGGCAGACTGTAGTTTGCGTGCGCGGCGCTAGGGGCGCCCTTTTTCGAAAAGGGTCTATAGGCCCGCGACGATGGCTGGCGGGCGTTTAGCCCACTAAGCTTCCACAAAACACATAACGGGGCCTACATGAACGCGCCTTTTATCTTTTACATTTTCCTCTCGCAGTGCTCTTGCATGGATGAATGGATGAATGAACGCTATGAGCGGTCCCCTTTGTAACGGGGTGGTCACATGTGTGACACCAGGCTCGGAAAAAGAAACAAAAAATGCCGTTGCTGCTACCGTCCCATTCGGCGCGTTTCCAATAGAAGTGTAATAGAAGTGTAACACACCGCGAGGTGGTGGCTTTAGCCCAAGCCTCGCTCATAGCATCCATCCATATAAAAAAATCACACCATCTTCCGCTAAAGGGGACCATGAGGTGATGCGAAGCACCGTTTCTGTATGTAGAGCCCGCGTTTCAGAGGGGGAGTGGAGAGGGGAGGGGAGAGAGGCAAAGGGGAGACGGGTAGTGGAGAAGGGGAGGGGAGAGAGGGGAAGTAGAGAGCGAAGAGGAGAGAGGGGAAGTGGAGAGAGGGTAAGGGGAGAGGGGGAGGGGAAGGGGGTTAGGGTCGGGGGAGAGGGAAAGGGGACGGGAAATGAGAAGTGGAGAGGGGGAGAGGGAAAGTGGAAGTGTGTGGGGAGGGCTTGCGCATGCGCAGTAAGGGTGGTCACGCCGCCACCACCACCACCACCACCACCGGATTGAACTCCGCTATAGGATGCTTCACATCTAAAAATAGCTCTCCTACGCTCGCCTGGCTGTCGCACCGCGTTCCACTATCGGCCTGAAATAGTGGAACGCGACGTGAAACGCGACGAAAAACGCTACGCACGTCGTGTATTCCCTCTAACCTAGCTGTTAATTCTCACTGGGCGATAGTGGAACGCGGTGCGACAGCCAGGCGAGCGTCGGCGAGCTATTTTTCGATACGGATGGATGCTATGAGCGAGGCTTGTGCTGAAACCACCACCTTGCGGTGTGTTATACTTCTATTACACTTCTATTGGAAACGCGCCGAAGGGGCGGTCGCAGCAACGACACGTTTTTTTTGTTTTTTGTTTTTTTCGAGCTTGGTGTCACACATGTTATCAACCCGTTATAAAGGGGACGCTCACAGCATTCATTCATCTATCCATCCATGCAAGAGCACTGAGCGAGGAAAATGTGAAAGAGAAAAGGCGCGTTCATGTAGGCTCCATTATGTGTTTGGCGGTAGCTAAGCGGGCTAAACGCCCGCTAGGCATCGTCGCGGACCTAGAGGTCATGGATTCGACTGCTGTGAACGGAACATTTTCTTAAAGTTTTTTTCCTTGCCATTTGATGGCGTTCATTTTGCCGACGCATTTCCGTGACGGAAATACATCATTAAAATCTAGATGGGCCCGCCATAAAACACTTTCGTGTTAAAAGCTTAGTACAAGTCCGGGAAAAGTGTAGAGGATAGGTACATTCAATGAAAAAGAGGCACCCACGATCTCCGGCCTATGGCTCAAGATAATGTTTCTGAAGGCAATGGAGAATACAATTGACAACTTTGCCAGTGGGTCGAATCTTTCAGTCGTTCGAGTGTCGGAGTGGTTTCATTGTAGGGAGGATTCTCCGAAAGCTGCCCCCTCTCTCTTCCCCTCGGAATGCGCGTGATGATGTTTCATGCCTGACAGTGTGCTGCTGGTGATCTCCGAGAAAAAGAGGGAGAGAGTTCTTCGGTTAAGAATATTATTATCTTGAATCTGGCAGAGCGCGAAGTGAAGACAGTATGCCCGGATTGATAGTTAGTCCAGCCTTTAATGCATTAAATTAATATATCATATATGATTCGCGCTGTTCACGCTCCCCTGTACTGGAGAAACCGCTTTGTAAGAGTGGAGCCTTCAGGGAATCAAATGGGTGGTTTTCGGAATTTATATGCTGAGACAGAGGCAGATGCGGAAGCGAATTAACATGTGAACGATGGTTCTTAAAGCGGGTGCGGAAGGCCGTGTCAGACTGATCAATGTATTGAATACTGCATACTCTGCACTCGAGAAGGTAGACTACATGAAAGCTGTCGCAATTAAGGTTTGAGTGAATAGAGTATTTGAAATTAGAATGTGTGCTTTCAGCAGCGTTGGTTGCTTTGTGTGTTTGCACACCTTGCAGGGAGCCTTGCCGCATGGCTGACATCCAGTTACAGTTGTCTTATCGGTTTTCGAACGCAGAAGATAGTCCTTAATGGTTCGGGGCGCCTATAAACGACTCGCGGAGGGGAATGGGAAAACCTTGATAGTGGTTTACTCTGTTGTAAGATGTTATAGTGTCCACCTGGACGATCTATGTACGTTTTTTTTTCTTTTGGTGGTTTGTTTTCTTTTGTTTTTTCTTTTCGTTTTTTTATTCCCAGGAAACACGTCTGTTCGTATGCCCAAGTATGTGCACGTGGTCTGTTCGCGACTCTTTTTTTCTTTTTGCTCAAAAAAATTTTTACTTTCTTTTTAACTTTTCTTTTTAGTTTTTCTTTGCATTTTTTTTACTTTTTCTCTCTCGGCCTCGGCTCGGAGGACAATGATATAAAAGCGCATACGAAGCCTGCCAAATTTCGTCTTGAAGGGGACTCGCCTCCGTTCGAAACGTCGAAAAATAAATAATTTTTTTAGAACCGTATACCTTTTTCCTATTTGTTTTACGCCAACATGTGTGTGTGTGTATGTGTGTGTGCGTGAGGGTGTGTGTGTTTCTCCGTATCCTTTCTCTCAATTCCTTATTTTTTCTTTGATATGCTTTACTCTCCCTCCCCTCCAATTTCTCGCCCTCACTTCTCTTTCCCGCCGCCTTGCTGTACTACACTATACAATGCTATGGTAGCCGATCGGTTACGATGCTCGCCTTCGGTTCGTGACTAGGCGGTTCGAATCCCACCTCTTCAAGAATTTTCCCGACAGCAATGTCTCAGTGTCTCTTTCTCTCTTCCTTTCCTCATTTCTCTCTCTCTGTGCTGTTTCTCTCACCCGAAAGATTTATTCCATCCCACGCCGCACAAATCGGCGGACGTGTTCTGGGATCGAAGAAGTAGATGAACAAGAAGACGACGATCAAGACGAAGACGAAGCGAGCGCGTGTTGATTCATGATGACAATATTTTAAAGACGATAGTCTTTCTTGGGGAACTTACACGCAAAAATTTTGGTCTGTCTTTCTGTCTTTCTGTTTGTCGGCACGTCACCCGATTCAGCCAACCGGCCAAAGTTGAACCACTTGCTTACCGCCCACCCATCTTGAACTGGTACGGCTGTTCATACTTGTGAACGTTGTCGGTCAAAAAGTAAATATTACGCATATCTGAGGCGTAACATCATTAGGTAAGCATTAGGTGGTGTGTTCCTTTAATAGAAAGTACATAGATACGCAATTTTAAAGACCTTGATGGTATGCGTTTAACGTTGAGACAGTAACGCGTTTATTAAAAGATTGCCACAGCTGAAGCGATCAGCGGTCCAAGCCGAGCAAGCGCGAGCGCCAACAACAACCGTCTTCGTCTTCTTCTTTCGCAGGCCTTCTTGTCTGCGCCCTACCATGTTACAAATCACTCCCCCGCGGAAAAGGAGCCATCCTGGCGACCTAAGTAACAGGTACAACTGGTGGGTCATAATGCGGCTTCAGTCGATCGATGTGAACAGTCTCGTGGCCGCGACGACGGCGGTCCGTAGATGATTCGACAGGCTCAATAATATAGTTAACTGGGGATGCTTGACGTAGGACGCGGTAAGGGCCTTCGTACTTAGGCAGTAGCTTTGTGGAAAGGCCAGGAGCGGAGGAGGGAACGCGAAGCCACACCAACGTTCCAGGCGAATACGACTGAGGAGGCAGGTTTTCGTCGTGACGGTCCTTCTGGCCCTACTCGCCCTACCATGTTACAACCCTAGTTTCTTAAGGTGCGCTGAAAATGCGACTGCGCTGAAACCAGTCATCATCCGTGACCCCTGCACAAGCTCATGTTGTGTTTCGGTTTCGGTTCAGTATTGCATTGTACGAATGACAGGGGGCGCCGCTCTGGCATTCCTGTTTTACCCAGATGTCGTGTAAATAAGAGAGTTTGTGGAGAGTACTCGTTGAGTGCGGACGTTTCTTCTCCTTCGGCGCATCGCGCCAAACAGCGTGTTCGGGCTGGCCGGCGTCCCCACCGGTCGCGTTGGTCACCGCCGGTCTTCGCCTGCCGCTGCGCCGGGACTACCAGCCCGCAACACAGCACTCATATTTCCCGACGTATTGCCAGATGGCGTCCATATCTCACGCAGCGCCTCTTCTATCGTCTTTAGACGACATTTGCAGCGAAGCACGCAGATACGCGGCCAATTTTTTCTGTTTGCAGTTAACAACCGACGCTCGTAGAACAATTCCGGTGTTAAAATGTGGATAAAAAGTTGTAGATATTCTGATGTGTCGTAGACCTCATGTTCCTTGACCTTCTCTTGTTCCGGTCTATTTAGTTCGAAATGCCACGAGCAATCCAGTAAGGATTACCGCGCTTTGGTTCCAAGAATAGAATATAGCGTTTCTCTATGTAGAAATATTTTCGCCAGCCATGCTACGGACTGCTTTAAGTCGACTTATCTCTACTTTGATAGCGACTATCGGATATTACAAAATAACTTGCCGGCCCAATGTTACTTCGTTATAACGAGGTTCGAGTGTAGTGTAGTAGAACAGAACATATATGTGTCTTGTTGCATGCATAGACTTTCCGATGGTACGGTACGTTCGTAGGCCAATATGATTACGGTCGCATGTGCAATAGATAGTACTGCCCAATAAAATGCCCTGTGTGGATACTCGAAGCAAGTGACGTTGATGCCCTTTTAATACGCTGCTACACTCGCTTTTCCTGTAGCGTGCGGAAAAACTGCGATATCCAGAGGTAGGTGCCATACTGAGCGAACAAGAAGGAGGTTTAAGAAAACGTATGGCAGCTCCGCTACGGTGAAACCTGAGGTAGTGCGTAGCATGGCAGTCAGCGATTTCTATTCGTAGAGTTCCCACTAGGGGCGCTCGAATAGCGAAATTTCATCGCTAGTCGAATTCGAATCGAATAGTGCCGAATGGTGACCAAAAATATCGAATATCAAATAGAATATCGAATTGAAAAGATTTTTTTTAATTGAAAGAATCAACGAAGAAATGAAATCTGCTCGTGTCCTCGAGCATATAATGCGGTGAGTGACTGCTATCAAAAGACTACAAATGGTCACACAGAAACACAAGCTGTTCTACATGACCTGGCTTCAGGCTCTCTCGCCGGGATGTTAGGGGGCTTGCGGCTCATTTGAATCCGGGAATGTTGTGCATTATCGTCATGAGTGCTCCAGGCCCAAAAATTTGGCGTACCTGTTCATAGCAGCGTTTTAACTGCACAAGAAAACGAAGGGAGTTTCTGAACGAGTTGTGCGGTGCGGCAGTGGCGACTCCACAGCGTGAACAAACATTTTCACATGTGAAGCCAGCCATCGAGGGTTTCACAGGTCAAATTCGGGACGTTTCACGGCGCCTGCGGCTTACGCGACCGAACTACGCAAGAAGTCCGTGCCTTCGTCTCAGAAGCGAAGTTGTGATGGGCTTGAGAGTTCTCTCATTTGTTCTTTTTTACTTGCAGAATTGACATAATCTCATTTAAATAAACATGAGCTCGCTTTTGAACCAGAATGTCGGCAATAGTTTTAACGAAAGGCCTACTGTAACGAAGTTCTCGTTACTTTCAGCCGCCGCACAGTAACCAAGTTGCACCATTGGCCTTTGTCGTGTTTTAGATATTCGTCCCGTCGAATCATTCAAAACTCCGAATACTAGCTCTTCGAAAGTCGAACCGAGTTATTCGATTCGAATTCAAAACTCGAATATTCGCACACCCCTAGTTACCACTGCTTCGTTTACCAAACCGTCGATGATGCACATATTTGAGGTTAGCATGTTGGGCTTCCCCGACACGAGTCGAATCTTCTTAGGAAGATTCGCAAACTCGGTGTTCGGCGCGTGCGCTACTTCTGCTGTGCTTCATAGACTTCCTCTTTGTTACGGCAGTTCAGATACGCGTCGTCTGCAGCGACTTCTTCAGGTTGTTTCCCCCCATAGACGTCTGAAGTTTCCAAGATGCGTGGCGCCACCTGTCGGAGAAGTATTGGGTAGTACAAAGACCGACGCTCTCGCACAGTTTGCTGTGGGACCAGGTACAACTAGCGAGTGGAAAACAGTGATTGTGTGTATTATCGCTTGTGTTTGCGCATTTATCACTCAGAACGAGAGCTGTGAATTTCTCTCCGCTAGTCGGACGCGCCACCGAACCGTCAAGAAGTGCTTGCTGGATCACTCGCCAGAATGACGGCGAAAACAACAGCAGACGAGATCGCTCCGCACGCTACGATGAAACGCCGCAAGCGACGCTACTGTTGCGTTGTGAATTGCCAAGGACGAGAAAGACTGAATAACAACGTTCAGTTTTACCGATTTCCATAGTTGTTGTGCGAAGAAGAACGGTGAGAGCGCTGGCTACGAGCCGTTGCGAGCGTGTTGGGTAAGCGAAGTTCTCCACAGCTGGTCGCGTGAGAAAGTGTAATAATGGGGCTGTGCTGTTGTTGTGCAGCCCTGATGGATAACCGTGGTAACCTTCACTATGTAGCTCAGCAGAGCCTCTGACCGTGGTGCGTGCCGTGTAAGACGGATTGACCAGCTAGAGGCCGACTGAAGACTCGTGAAACGCACACCGTGACAACCTATAATCGGAGGCTCAGAGTTCTGGTTCTAACTAGCTAACACGTGCGTCATACAAGTAAGTCGCAAAATGTTGGTAATGACCACCTTCAGGTTTGTTTTGCACGTGGCCTCCGCGGTTGCCGTATAGCTATCTCGGAGGCCATGATTTTTCCTTTGCATGATTGTACTCCGTATCCCCATTTGCAGTATATACAAACGAAAGACGACCATCAAGACGCCATTTGAGGAAGCGTAGCAAAGAGAGAGCGAGAGAAAGACTCTTTATTAGATTTTTGCGGGCGTCAGTATACCGCTGGCATGCTACTCTGTAGGGATGGCGAATGGGATTGACAGACTAAAAAGAGAGGGAAGGAAATAATAATCAAAAGAAAGAATATTAAAAAATGAAATGCGCAAGTGAACCTGATAGAAATATTTACAACGAGGGTCAGACGAGGGTGAGGGTCAGACGAGGGTCAGACGAGGGTGAGGGTGTCAGACGCAGAGCGTCTGACACCCTCACACGCTCTGCGAGTGGGTGGTGCCCTCTCTTGCACGGCGCCAGGGTCAACGGCATGTTTACGATGCGTTTCTAACGGTTTTTAAGGTAATTGTAGCGATAACTCCTTGGTTATTTCTGTTATTTATATTGTTTCAGACCTTGTTCGTTCATGTCAACCCGATTTTGGGCATTCCTAGCCTTGATTTTGGCCTGTATTGACGATTTGATCTTGAGCGTGATCACGCCACATGAGATTTATTGTTGGACGACAAGCCGGGCCCCCAAAGTTCCCACCTACAACCAGGATATTAGCACATAACTAGCTTATTTGCCTCAAAGGCCTTGCTATGTGAAATAGCCAACCAATAAAGCTTTCCGACTAGGCCAATTTTTGAGAGGTAATAACTGGAATGTCCCGCATACCGCGACGGGAGAGAATTGTTTGAGCGACAAATGGACATGATCTGCCACGATCAGTTAACATTGCACAAGATATTAGGCCCAGTGCCCGGCCCTTCAATGCGTAACAAAACAGTCCAATGCAGAGGCAGCGAGAGATGAATTAAGGGAGATTGTGAATGAATAGGCTAAAATCGCTGGGGCCATTCATATCTGATAAAGCGAGTTTTGTACCACTGATCGTAAAATACATAGCTAAATTTATATTGTATGTACAATCGGCGTCAAATGAAACCCGAAAGGCGGCAAGCATTCGCCGTGGTATAGTGCGCGCCTTCCAGTTATCACCATGGCCAGGCGCGCGCATCTGGTTCGGCAGTACTGTGTGTATATGCGCGCCTGTCCATGCTCATACCTGGAAGGCGCGCACTCTACCACTGCGAATGCTTGCCGCTGTTCGGGTTTCATTTGACGCCGATAGTGCTTCATCGCTTTGGCATTACGTATATACCCGATTTTAACGCGCATTTAGGCACTAGAGAACGGATGTCGGAGGGCTTGCCTAGAACTCGATGTCGTGCGATGCTCGCTTGTACTTGCGAGTTGCAGCGTGCCGGCATAACTAAAACTTCTCTTTTGCATTGTACTCGCAGTTCCCTTTGATCAGCTTCCTTTCTTTCTGAAGCGCGGATTGGCGGAAAAAGCTTTCCAGGCCCTTGATTTTCAGGAAACCGCGCCTAGACACCAGCGAAAGAGGTTGGCGGGGGGGGGGTTATGTGCGGCCTATGCACATTCGCTTGCGGACGGCTCTCTTTGTACTACCCAGTATTCATCGCGCCAGGGCTGCGATGAGGGCGCTGGTGGCGGTGTCTTTCTCAGCGCCGCCTGGACAGAGTCTGACGTCTATCAGGTGTAGAGACGCAGCACTGGCCAAGCGTTGGGGGAAGGGCATTCGCTCGCTTGTCGAGGCAGTGACGCCCTCTCTTGCGCGGCCCCGGAGTCAGCCGCACGTTTCCGAAATGTGTTTAACAAATTTTACTTAATTATTGCGCTTAGTTCTTTCTTATTTCTGTTAATTACATAAGTTTAGGCCCGGTTCGTTCATTTTAACTTGGTTTTCAGCATTGCTAACGATGTTGTGGCCTGTACTGAGCGCTTTACTGTATGCGTGATCACACCACGTGAGATACATGAATGGACGACACGCCGGGCTCCTAAACTCCTCCGCACTTGCAAAGCAACTAAATATTTTACTCATTACGCTGACAAGAAAGGTACGCGTTACCGCGCCCTGCGTTGCCTACAAATAAAAATTCCGCCCTTGTGGAGCGATTGGGGAGGGTCTAAGTCCTGCGCTAAGTGCAAGCTACACACCTCTTGCCTCTGAGGACGTGCGTAGCACGGGCAGCAAGCGATTCCCGTTGCGGTGTTGTTATTGTTTTTTTGGTGCTATCATTGTATTTATTGTAATGTGGGTATTATGGTATTGTGAGTATTTATCGCCATGTGCTCTGCAGTAATGTGTAAAAACGACTAAATGCTCCTATATTATGGTAGTGTTGCTGCGCACGGGAATCGGCACTGGGGCTGTTCTCGCTTACCTTGTCGAGCGCCGGCTGGTCGCTCAGCGTTCACCTTGTGATTTGCCTGGCGTCGACGCTGTCTTACCCGAGCCAGCGCTCCCTGACCCTCGATGCGCTCAGGCTCGGCGCGATCCATGTGGAGAGTTAAGGTGTGAAGGTGGAGCAGAGTGGAGCGGCTTGTAAAAATGTCGCTCAGGTGCGATTGCCAATCGGTGCGCTGTTTACCCGTCGAAGAAACGCCGGTGGGAAGAGCCATCACTCGCTCTGCGAGGCGGTGGCGCCCTCTCTTGCACGGCGCCAGTGTCAACGGCATGTTTACGAAGTGTTTTAACAATTTTAAGTTAATTGTAGAGATAAGTGATAGGATATTTGTGTTATTTTTATTGTTTCAGACCTTGTTCGTTCATTTTTAACCCGGTTTTGAGCATGTCTAGTGTTGATTTAGGCCTGTATTGACCTTTTGATCTTGAGCGTGATCACACCACATGGGATTTATCGATGGACAACAAGTCGGGCCCCTAAAGTGCTACGCACTTACATATTAGCATATAACTAGCTTATTTGCCTTCGTTATTATACGCATCTAATATTTGGCATCCGCATGAAGTCACCTGTGCTAACCACGTCGAAGCGGTCCAAACAAAGCACCCCGGTAATTCCTGTCATCTTATTCGCAATTTAAAAGTATCAAAGAACTCAAGGCACCCTCAGTATGCCTTTACTCGCCGTCCTCCGAACACATGAGCGGCAATTCTTCGTTCACACCCTCTAACATAGCAAGGCTATCTTCGTGATGTCATATTTTTCAGCGCATCCAGTCTCGTCTAGGTTAGACCGCGCATATAATCAAACCAATTCTCTCTGATATTAAAATATACCGGAATTCACATCTTGTACTATGAATACATCAATGGAATTCACTTGCATTAAAGGTTGCAACTATTACTGACCATACATCTTTTTAGTCAGCGCTCGACTCGTTTTTCGAGCGCGTCAAAACTTTTTAATAGTTGACTGTAGTTCTTACTGGATGCGTAGATTGGTTGTCATTCATTACAGAAACCGAACGAACCAGAAAGTCATCCTTCTGATGTTGCTATCATATTTTGAAATGTTGCGTATGAATTCTTCCAAAAGGGTTTGGTATTGCAATGTCCTCGTTAGTATTGTGCCATCTTTCATGTTGCGTTCCATTGCTAGTGATTTCGTTTTTTTCAACTGCGGTATTTTGCCTGCATTGAGGTTGTATCCTTCACTCCTTTGTAAACCCTCCTATCTAATGTCCTTCGGTCTCTTCGGCTATTCAAATAAAAGTAAAACAAGTTGCTCCAGCCCATCGCCCCCTTTTTTGCAATTCCCTTTGAGATATCAGACTTAAGTTAAATATACTTACTCTTGTATACTTGGCTTGCAGTGTATACAGTGTATTTTTGAACTTTGCATAGCATTGCCTCAAGTCCAAGCCACCAGATCCGACAGTTATAAGTATTTACTGTATAAGAATGTGTGCCCTTGCGTGCCTTTCTGAATACAATTTCCTTTGTATATCTCTGATTCGCGCATGGCGAAGGATTGAATGCTACACCATGCAGCAGTCGTTCACACAGCACTCTAAATCGCCTCAGCCTTAATGGGCGACCATATTATGACTGCCTGTACGACCCCCTGGCGGCAGAAAGCATTGGCACACAAACGAAACTTAGATTGCGTCGCCTTTGATGTCGTATACGCTAATTTTCGAAAACCGAACATTCGGAACGCGAACGTTTAAATATCGAATGTTGGCAGGTGACCGAATAGATGGTGTCCTATTGCCCGACAAGTCCTAAAGGCAAAGCGAGCGGCCGCGTAGGGAGCACGTCGGTCTTCAGCGAGACATATATTTTTGGCGTTTGTATGGTCGATTAACTTTATATAATTGATTACCGAATAGCCGTTAATCGTCTAAGACATCAATCGCAATCAATGTGGGTTTTCTCATCGAGCAGTCTCTATTTTCGCCAGGCGTTTTCAAAAAGATAGTTAAAAAATTCGACAGATTACGTGCGTTGTGGAAATCAGTTTCGTGCCAAGCAGGCAGCCAGAAGTTCTATGTTGTATTTTATGGCTTTGATCTAAGCGTTACGAGCTGATTGACGTGTTTTTGTAAGTGTTGTAGCTGTGTGCACATCGTGCGCTTACCACGCACATCTACAACACTGGTGTTTGAAGGGTAGCTTATGGTGCGACGTAGCGTCAGCCCTAACGTTATGGTACATATGCGTATGTATTAACGAAACGAAGTGCCCTTTATGGTGCAGTCATGTGAATATCATACGTAACTTTCGTTAATTTATTCCTCCGGTGTCGAGCAATGCTTCAATATAGCTTGCTGAATCATAGGAATATGCATGTAATGTTTATTAAATTGTTATAAAAGCGGATTTAACACTGAAACTACAGACGTTTATCTGATACGATGCCTGTATCGTAGGAGTATATGTAGTGTTTTGTTTCTTTCTTGTAAAATAACATAGCCAGCACCACGACCACAATTGACGTTGAACTGCTATGAAGCCTGCATAGGCTGTTTTTTCCAAACCTGTCTATATACCTGGCGTGGCTCTGTGGTAGAATGCCTGATTGCCATGCAGAATGCTTGGGCTCCATTCCTGGTGAGACCCTAATCGTTATTCTTTCCATTCGTCGGGTAAAAGCTGCCGATGTCGGTTTGTCTTAACGCTCTCACATAGAAATTAACCAATGTCTGTTCTCGCCGTTCCCGAATAGATATAAACTGTCAGACATAGATATATAGATGCGTAAATAGAAACGCTCAAAGTGACAAATGTTCGCTAAGAAATGCTTCGCATTTAATAAGTTGATAGATATGCACTCACATATTTATTTGTTCCCTCGAACAAATATGAAAAAAAAAATTTCATTAGGCGCAATCGTGAGATCCAGGATTTCACGGGATCCCGTCAAGTCGGTAGGATGCATTGTAGGAAAGGAAGAAAACGCCGAGAACAATAAAAACACTTTAAAACGAACCAGATGTTCTCGCTCCCGCACGGGAGCCTTGTTCCCACTACTACGCGCTAGTGGTGCGAAGACTGATTAAGCAGTGGAACTGGTAGCGTTGCCCTCCTATTTCTTTCTCCGTCTTTCCATCTTTCTTTCTCTCTCTCTCTCTGTACACTTGTCTTGCCCATCAGAATTATTGCATCCCACGCCGGAAAAATCGGGGCGCGTGTTCTCAGAGAAGGAAAAGAAGCAGGAGATAATGAAGATGAAGAGGAGGACGAAGAAAGCGCGTGTCGGTTCATGGCAATGGCTGTTGTCTAGCGTCGCCACACGACATAACGGCCAGCTTAACAGCTCCGATGTATTTCACAAGCGCGTAATGGTTCGATAAATGAATGAACCAAACAGACACTGATAATATCTATCTATCTATCTATCTATCTATCTATCTATCTATCTATCTATCTATCTATCTATCTATCTATCTATCTATCTATCTATCTATCTATCCACCTACGTCTAGGTGCTCTCGTGGTCACCTCCTTTCCTTGGTATACACAAAATTACACCATCTCCCGCTAAAGGCGACCATGAGGCGATGCGAAACCGGATCACTTGCACGATCGCGTTCCGTTGGCGTTCCTTGGGCATGCTACCGACCTCGCGCGTGCTACCAACCTCGCGTCGTGGAACGCCAAGAAGAACGCTACGCGTGTCGTGTTTCCCTCTAGCCTGGCCGTTAATTCTCGAAAAGCGAGCGGATAGAGATTCTTTATGTGGGTAAATTAGGGGAATAGTGGGGGGTAAGTGACGCAGTAACTGTCTCTCAGGCGAAGACACCACATCCGCGACACCTGGGGGGAAAGGGGAGAAAAGTATAGGAGAAGTTAGGGTTAGAGTGGAGGAGGAGGCCTGGGGAGTCAAACACATCACTGGGGGAGAGGGAAAAAAAGAAAGAAAAGGGACAGCGTTAAACACATGACTGGGGGAAGAGCAAAAAAAGAAAAAAAAGAAGAAAAAAAAAACAAGAACCACGGAAGTTCAGTTTGTTGGGGGCTTGGTCTGCGTGGTTCAGAGAAGTCGGTCGGCCAGTTGCGCGGCCTCGATGTAGTTGAGGACCGCGCGCAGGGCAGGGCGCACGCGATGGGCTGATCCTACCGGGTGCAGAATGTCATCCACCGTGGCAGACGGAAGTCCCAGCTGCTTGAAGGCACCAGCGAGCGCTTCGCGGTGGGTGGAGAGGGCGGAAGCAGGAAAGGAAGAGATGCGCCACGGTTTCCCTCTCTCCGCAGTCACTGCAGAGGGGCGAGGGCGCACCGTTTAGGCGGTGCCGGCGCTCAGCAGGCCAGACGGAACCTGTCCGCAGTGCGAGGAGGAGGGACCGCTCTTTCCTGGTCAGCATGTTTTCCGATAGAATGCGTGGTGGAGAGCCGGCGGCCGTGCGCTCGTCGGGGTGGTTTCGCACGAGCTCTCGCCAAAGGTTTCGGCGCGCTGAGTCCACGGAGTCCGCGCACGTTGTCAGTGGAACAGCTGGGTCGTGTGCTGTCTTTGCCAGGTCATCGGCAGCCTCGTTCCCTGCGATGCCAACGTGCGACGGTATCCACTGGAGAGCCACGTCGCATCCGTGTTCGCGCAGACTGTGGAGTGACCACGCCACACGTTGTGCGAGTGGGGGGGGCGCGTTCGTCTTTGGCGAGCTGGCGGAGGGCAGACCTCGAGTCGGTGTAGATTGCCGCGCGTGTGACTTGCGGCGTTTCACGAATAAGGTCGGCAGCAAGGTGTATTCCTACCAGCTCAGCCGCGGTGGAGGAGGCGCGGTAGGCGAGCCGGCATTGGCACTTCAATGCCAGCTGTGGTGCCGCGCAGGCAGCGGCCGCAGAGTGGTCCCGAAGCACGGAGGCATCAGTGAAAAACTGTGTCCTTCCATCAAGGTCCTGGTCCATTCTGGCTGCGGCTTCGTGTGCGATAGCACAGGCCGGTGTGTTGCGCTTCGAGCGCACGCCTGGGAGCTCGAAGCCGATGGGGAGCGGCACTCTTTGGTGAGGGGGGCCACGGGGGAATCTCGGGTGCGGAGTCCACGACGATAGAGTCAAACGTGTCCAATAGTGTTCCGACACGCGAGTTGAGCAGTGCCCGCAACTGGGACAGGATGGCGGCCCCATCCGGTGCACGTTGGAGGCGCTCGAGGTGGTAGAGCGCGCGCAGTTCGCCTGTGAGTGACGCCGGCCAGGTGCCTGTCTCGGCGAGCGTGGCAGCCACTCTCGAACCGCGCGGGAGTCCATGACACATGCGGAGAACTCGGCGATGGTCAGCGTCGATGGCACTCCACTGTATGGGGCGAAGACTGCACAGAGGAAGCGCGTAATGTACCTCGGACATTACCATGGCCTCGTAGATGTTCATCGCGAAGGAGGCCGGGCATCCGGCTCCTCGCGCGAGAATCCGTCGGACCGCACCCTCGACACGGCGTGCTTCACGTCTCACACGGCTCACCTCCAAGTTCCACTTTAGTCTGTGGTCTATGGTGATACCAAGATAGCGGACGCGGGTTTTCCAGGGCAGCGGAACACCGCGGAGTGTGATGGGGCGGGTTGTACACCGTTCACTGGCACGCGGGTGGACGAGGAGTGCCTCTGTTTTGGCGGCCGAGATGCGCAGTCCTATGCTGCCCAGGAACCCGGCGACGGCCTCTAGGGCTGTTCTGGAGGCACTTACGCACCCTGGCGAGGCATCGGGTGGGGCCGCGCACATACAGGGCGATGTCGTCTGCGTAGATGACCGCGTGCACAGTGAAAAGCGTCTTGTTTGGGAAGGCACTCGGTGAGCGGTGCTAGAGCCAAGTTAAAAAGAAACGGGCTCAGCACGCTTCCTTGGGGCACTCCGGTGGTGAAAGGGCGGCGCGTACTGTTCGCCTTCCCCACACGGACAGTCAGTGAGCGGTCGGCGAGGAAGGCTTCAATGTAGCGCAGGAGTTTGCCCTGCACACCAAGTGCACAGACCGCCTGGATGATCGTGGTGTGGGCGAGACAGTCAAAAGCTGACTGCACGTCGAGCAGAAGTAGCAGGGCTGTCTCCCGGTCGTGTAGCGCTTGTTCCAGGGTGCCAACAACCGCGGCAATCGCGTCAGCCGTGGCGCGAAGAGCGCGAAAGCCGCACTGTTGTGGAGGGAAGGTGCCGCTCGCAGTGGCTATCCATTGGAGGCGATGAAGCGCCATTGCCTCCATGGTTTTCCCCGGCACCGATGTCAGGGATATCGGCCGGTATGAGGCGAGGCTGCGCGGTGGCTTCCCGCGCTTCAAAACCGGCACGACCAACGCTGTACGCCAGGTATCCGGAAGGGAGCCGCTGTTGAAGACCTCGTTGAAGGCGACGAGCAAGAGATGGCGCTGATCGTCGTTGAGGTTCCGCAGCATGCTGTGTGTTATGCCGTCCGGCCCCGGCGCGCTGCGGTGACGTCTGCGGTTGAGCACACGAGCGAGTTCATGCTCAGTGAACTCGGCGTCACACAGGCAAGCGAGTTGCTGCGAGACGGCCGCGTCTGTCGGCGCAGAGGGCGATAAGGTCGGACGGTGGCCTCCGAGAGTGCCGGCACTCACGCTCGGAGGCGCGGGGAGGGCTGGGGTAAAAGCATCTGCTAAAAGCTCTGAAAGTTCCAGCTCCGTAATGCCGCTAGCCACCGCAATCGCGTGCACAGCGTGGCGAGGGGCCCTTGGGTTGAGAAGTCCTCTCATGATGGGCCAGGCGCGATTACGGCGACGTGGATCGCTGAGAGGCGAGCAGACGCCGGACCAGCTGTTGCGCCTGAGTCGCCGTGCCTGTCGTCTGCAGACGGCATCTATGCGATTGTGCACCGTCCAATGTTCGACACGGTCCGTGCGGGTCGCAATGCGCTGTGCACGTCGGCGAGCGGCGCGCAAATTCAGCAGCTTCACGTCAGGGCACGGGGAGCCGGCAGGCACAACACAGCGCGTTGTGGCTGAACGCGCGCACTCCGCTATGTGAGTGAAAAAATCACTGGCGAGCGTTGGTTTCGCGCAAAGTTCACGAAAAACACGCCACGTCACGACACTGTACACGCGCTTCGCCCCGCGACTCGGGTGGCTGGGCGAGAGGGCGATGGGGTAATGGTACGATCCGGCAGTGTCTGGGGCTCGTGTCCAGATGTACGAGCAGGACTGAGACACCAGTGCCATATCGATTGTGGAGGGGCGTGTGTTGCGGCGCACAAACGTTGGCTCACCAGTGTTGAAAATGGAGAGACCTGTGGTGGTGATCGCGTCCGACAGGCACCGGCCACGAAGGTCAGTCAGCCCGCAACCCCAGCTGTTGTGATGAGCGTTGAAGTCCCCACACACGATGCAGTCAACTGTCAGCGCCGCGGCGAGGCGGGGGACAAACGCGTAATCACAACGGAGGCTCGGGCGAACGTAGACACACGCAACCAAAGTGTCCACACCACCCACACGCACTGTCACTGCGAGGCACTCCACTGCTTCATCACAGAAACGTTCACAGGGAATGCAGGTGTGCGCGAGGGCGGCGCGCACATACAGGGCAGTTCGGGGCGAGCCAGGGGGATGACCGGGGTCGGTGCAGGGCGCATCAGAGCAGTTGCTCAGCGCGCACGTCGTCGGTCCGCTGTAGCCGATAAAGTTGTGAAGCGTCAGGTCCTCGGCGCGCGCGTGCGTCTCCTGCAGGGCGAGAATCTCAAATTCATGCAGAGCTTTGTGCCCGCATGTTCGGCGTGTCGGCGGCGCAGCGAGCGACAATTCCATTGCGGGATGCGCGGCCTGGAACGATTGCTGGGGTCCCTAGCCATGTTGGTTTAGGGCTTGTTGTGTGGCGAGAGCAGCGACGCACAGCGAGTGGGCAGGAGAGTTCGGCGGGAGAAACTCCAGCGCTCTTCTGACAGCTGTTGCGAGCACGGCGATCGCCGAATCGCGCCGAGCGCTCGCAGAGGGGTCGGCGGGAGTGGATGCTGGTAGCTCGTTGTTTGAGCTGCCTCCAGCGATGGAGGAGTACAGCAGCCCCTACCTAGTTGGCTGGAAAACACGGGCCTGTTCGGAGGAGCTCTTCGCGGCGCCGTGTGTCTGCGCCGCCTGGCTAGCGGTATCTCTCCTGGCCTGAGCGCGAGCCTCTGCGAGCTGCCTCTCCTTTTGCCAGCGAGGGCAGCGCGGTTCCGTGGCAATGTGCTTGCCACCACAAAAGAGGCATTTGGCCACCGGTGCTGTGCATTTCCGACTGTTCGTGGCCTGCCCCACAGCGAAGACAGCGCCGGTCGAACGTGCAGGTGGTCTGGACGTGTCCGTACCGACCACAGGAATCACACAAAACAGGTCGCGGGCGTCGTGCTTTCACGGTTCGGCGCTGTTTGTACAGGGAGCCACACGGCTCCCTGGAACGCGGTCGACAGGCGCGCGAGAGGGGGCGAGCGTAAGAGAGAAGAGAGAGGCGGAGGGGACGCGCATGCGCTGGCACTCATAGCGGCATTGTGCAGGAGAGAATGAGGCACGCGAGAGGGGGGGGGTGGAGAGGGGAAGAATGGGAGTGGAGAGGAAGAGAGGGGAGAAGGGGAGTGGCGAGGAGGCGCGTGGAGAGTAGGTGTGTGGAGAGGGTTTGCGCATGCGCAGTAAGACTGGTCACGCCGCACACCACCACCGGATTGAACTACGCCATAAGATGCTTCGCATCTAAACATTTGTTAGGAGCGTGTGAGTGTATGAAGAACATGACTGAGTGGTCATGCATGACATGCATACCTTGACGCGCCCTTCGCACACATCTTGAGACCCGTTCCCAAAATCTCGTGGGGCGCATTCCCACGTACCACGGCACATCGAATGCGGGTATGCGTCACAGAGGATTCACTGCCTATGTGAACCCGAGACCGCAGAAATAGAGATCGAAAGCTTTATAATACGCTTTGCTGGGACTAAACAAGAGAAAAGCACACCGTTTCTTATAAATGACATTATCATTGTACCAGACAAACGCTTAACACATGCCACGGCGACCCTCCGACAGAAACCACACGGTGCACGTTGTATTACATTAGTTCCTTATCGTCATTCGTGATAGTGGTGCTTGTCTAACGTCAGTTTCGGTTGGTGTGCTGGCAGTCTGTTTTACAACAATGTAATAGACTTTACATCTGTAATCATATGACTCAACAAGCTAAGCCTAGCTTGGCTCGTCGTCGCAGGTATAGGTGAACAAACAATAGGCTGCTTGCACTTCGTTTTGAAAAATGTCACGTCTGTGCTGCAACGTGAGATCCGACGTTACGTCAGGCAATAGGCAGCTTCAGAGAGAGTACGCAAAGATAGCGTTCGTTGCTGTCGCCCGCTGTTTCCCTCGCTTAACGGGGGCCTGCAAGAGGATAGCGTACGGCGCATTCGCTGCGGCGACAAATGCTAAAGCAATGCTTTGCGTACGCTATTATAAAATTCCCTAATGAGATACCACATACGTATCCACTTGCCTCGTGAGCCCGAATTACGCATACAATCACCCAATGTAACCGGATACGTCGATCCTCCTCGCAAGGTTTGGCCCTAAGTGTGGCATAGGCATATTACCGTTGAATCCACTGCAAACATATTCCCTCCCTTACCTGCTTTCCTTTACCCTTTGCGTAACGAGGAGGTGTAGGACGATGCTCTGCGCGACGGGCCTTCCGAGGTTCTCTGATCCCTAACACAGCGGTCCCGTCTCCTCGCTGGAGTCGTCCTAGGGACACCGGAGTAGGATTTCCTCCCACGCGCTCCTTGTCCATCAATAACGATGTGTTACTCTATCTCTTTCTCGTGAGTGGTTTTCTGATGAAATTTATGCCTGCAATACGTGGGGTCTGCCGGAATATTTTATTATTATTTTTAACTGCGAAGCATTTCTTAGCGAACCTCTAGCACGTTGAGCGTTTCTATCTACGTATCTATCTATCTATCTATCTATCTATCTATCTATCTATCTATCTATCTATCTATCTATCTATCTATCTATCTATCTATCTATCTATCTATGTAGCCGCCTACGTCTGGGTGCTCTCATGATCGCCTCCTTAACTTCTTGTAGACCAAAATTTGCATGGGAGGGTAAGAGGATTTGACGAATATGATTGCCGGGTCATGACATGAATAACGTTAAAATCTTGTCGCGTACGTCGTCAAACCCTTTCCACTAGACACGTGTCGCAGATACCCGTTTGCCACGGGCCGCGGTGTACGGGTATGCGCCACAGGTGATTGACAGTTTATATCTACCCTGGAACGGCGAGAACAGACATTGGTAACTTAAATGCTAGAACGTTAAGGAAAACCAACATCGGCAGCGTTGACTCAACGAATGAAAAGAATGAAAATTAGGATCCAAGCAGGAATCGAACCCAAGCATTCTGCGTGCCGATAAGGTATTCTACCACTGAACCACGCCAGGTCTATAAACTGGTTTAGAAAAACAGCCTACGCAGGTGTAATACCGGTGCAACGTCAATTGGAGTTGTGGTGCTGGCTATCTAATTTTACAAGAAAGCAATCAACACTACATGATGCTCCTACGATGTGTACTCCTACGATACAGCCGTCATATCAGATTAACGTCTGTAGTTCCAGTGTTGGCTCCTCTTTTATAGCAGTCTAATAAACATTACGTTTGTATTCCTACGATTCAGCAAGCTATATTGAAGCATTGCTCGACCCCGGAGGAATACATTAACGAACGTTACATATGATACCCACACCACCGCACCGTAAAGTGCACTTCGTCCACGAGAACGACGCAGTGTCCTCTTCATTTCTTACGAGGCTGGGCAATGGCCTCATGCTGACCGAGGATGATGCCAGATTGATTGACAGCCGCTTTGTAGACTACGCTACGTAGGCCACACACGCCCAGGTATTCGACGAATACTACAAACACCATCCACTGATGTTGGTCTACGTAGCACTATCCAGGCCTACCAGCCTCGACGGCCTATAACTCACCAACACGAAGGGTGGCTTCAGGTTCCGACATGTCGCCGGCTCTGTCGACAGACAATTTGTCGACGAAATGACCGAGGCATCCACGAGTCTTAACAGCTCTGCTATACCACATACCTCACTACACATGGACCCCTCGTCACCATGATCACGACCGGATCCTATAACAATTAGTCATGACCAGCTGCTGGTGCTCACTGATCACGGTGATGATGCCCTTGTTCAAGAATTGTCAAGAACGTCTTGCACACATGCACACGGGTTCATGAAACGTGCGTGCGTTCTCGGGACACGTATAAGCACTACGTATCAGCTTACCGCTTCTGGTGTTGGTAATACCCACGTTGCCATTGGCAGCGTTACCCAACCGTAAACTGCTGGTTATATAACACATATGCGGATCTTCAACATATATATGTGTGCGTGTAAAATTTATACAAATCTTTACCGTCATTGTGTAACGTGTCGCTCAATAAAAAAAAGTTACGCCACAGTCGCCTACCCACCGCATGCTTCGCATAACATCGACGCCCACGGTGCGTGGGATCTGCCGAATTTTTTTTTGTCTTGCATTCTTCACAGTATGAAGCGATACCGCAAAATGCGCTCCCTCGACCACGGAAACGCGAGTTTGTCAATGAATTTTCGCAATCTCGTAATTTGCCTCGTGGTTAGAATCCTCCACGTCGGTTTAGACCTTGTCCTAGAGCGTTGCTTTCTTCCACCATCTAGATATCCTTTCAATGAAGCCACGACAGAACTCAGCTGTTGTACTTTTGCGCTTGCTTTCCTACGAACATTCATGCCGTTCGATATATGGTTATTTTGCCAGCGGGTATGTTACAGCCAGCAGTTTAAACATTCACTTGCGGAGCGTGGGCGCCTCTCTTGAATAGCGACCGCGAAGAAATTTTATTTACTTTTCAACGCTTATTTTCTTTTGACGAAGCTCCATTTGTTTGCACGAACAACGGTTGGACCCACAGTTTTCTCGGTGAGCCGCACAGATAAACTGACGCATTTAAAAGCCCTCTATAGGCCCGGATGCAAAGCCGACATAGAAGATTGTACACACCAGGTAAAATTTGCGGATAATCTCTTTTCGGAGTTGTTTATGTGTCGATATGTGTTGCGCTTTTTCTTGGTAGCAGCCATTCCTGGAACGCCGCTTTCAGGCGGCATCGGCATAGCGTCTCGCCTCTTCTCTGTAGCACTGGTCAGCGTCTCAAACACTTTCCCAAGGCACGCGAATCCCGCGGCTAGAAAAACGCGTCTTTGGCATCAAAATTTCGCAGCTTTGGATTTTCCGGTGGCGTCCAGTCCGCCCCTCGGGCTTTACCTTTTGTCCTCTAAAGACCTTTTATTTCAGTCCCATTCAATTCAACGAAGGCCCCATAGAGAGTGATACCTTGCTGCACTTGCTTTGCTCCGCGGGCGCAACGCATTCGTGTAGGTCTCATATTTCCATAACTTGCAACAGGGAAACGTTGCGTAGTGGTTAACACACTCCCCTGCTGAGCGTGAGGCTCTGTATTCAAGACCACGCACAGCGGTGGAAGCTTACTTTTTAATATATTCTTATTCATGTCTGCGTTATCGCTATCTGACGCACAGACGGACGGGTAGTTTTCTCTTTGAGTCGGCATAGAAATGCTTACGCATTTAAAATTCACACTTCACCAAAATGTGTTTTCAAACTCACGTTTCGGTGGTAACCGGTTTCGGCTACTATGCGGCCGTTCCATACGCTGACAGCCGTTTAAAGATGAAAGTTGCGACGGCGATGCCACACGAAAAACGAATTCTAGTAAAGGCCGCCACCTACAATAAATAGCTATGCCTACGCGTCACTTCAGCAACACCAAAAGGAAATTCTGATAGGATTATTCATTAATTCGTTCATTCATTCTTTCATTCATTCGCTCGTTCGTTTGTTCGTTCATTTGTTCGTTCGTTAAGTCAAACATACATTTATATGAATACCAGTGCTTCTTTATTGTTGAAGAAATCGTAGCATGCATTTAAACGGCACGATTCCCAGAATTTGCCTTTTCCTGTAGTCGTTTGTCTAAAGGGCGCAACGGGAACCTGATTTGTTTTTCATAGTAATCATTGTGTTGTGGGTTAGAAGCAAAGATGCTTGGATAGGAAGCGAAATGTAAAAATAAAACCAGATCAAGCACGGAGGCTTTTATGGATGACTTTGGCTACGTGTGCTGGTAATATTTGGCTCCATGGACGGTGCATTGGTGTTTCGCCAGCTGCTGAATACGCGGCCTTTCTGAAGGCCACGGTGTGAGATATGTACCACGGCCGCTACATAAAAAAAAACAGGTGCGGCCTGCTGCGTCGCGTCGCCGTCAATGGGCGAACGCGGGTCGGCTGAGCGGCAGCTGTTTTGGGTGAGGGCGCCACAAGCACGGTCCTCAAGGCAGACGCCGGTTCGTGTTAGTATGTGGTCGCCTCAGGATTTATGCGTGTCCATGTGCATTTTCGTGTGCTTTCTCGTGTCCTTCTTCTGTGTAACCGCGCGTGTGAGCAGCTTGCCTCATGTTTTTCCTGCGCCTGAGTACGGTTTTGTGGTGCGCGCGTGTGTGGCAGACGGTTTTTTCTAGCGGTGTGATGACGCGAAGCTGTTGCGTGCCGGAGTGCAACTCGAACGTGTGAAAAGACGCTTCTGTGAAGTACCACGTATTCCCATGCGATCTACAGTGTCGGGAAGCGTAATATTCGTAACAGAGCACTTCTTTCTCTCACAAACGAGCGCTAAAACAAGCGCGCGCCGCCGCATACTGACGACAGCATCAAGCCACTGCGCCGACTGTTACTGCTGTTACCACCAACGGGTGCGCGCAACGAAAAAAAAAAGACGAGCATCAAAAGGCGCCCAGGGCGAACCCCTACCCTCTCCACCGAAGTCGCCGTCGCGGTTGCGACAGCCTAACACCCGCGCAGATAGGGAGAATTCAAGAAATCAAAGTGGAACCGACCGATTCCGCAGACGAACCGGCGAGACGAATACCTTTCCCTTAGCTGTCGCTGCGCTACGTACTACGAGCCGAACATGTTCGCGAAATCGGGAAGGATCCAAGAGAGACGACGGAGGGTAGGACGGTATGGTGAAGTCGGCGAAGAAGTTATTTTTCGTGTGAGTCGTGTAGGCGCTGTGCCGTGCTCCCGACAGGGCTGCAGAAATTAGGCGCCTTTTCCTCTTCAAGCCACTACGACCACCACCAGTCGATCTTGGATGATCTAGTGATGACACCGTGGGAGCACTGTTTAGAAGAGTGTCGCCGAATGACGGTGACCAGAGCTGGAGTTCGTTTATGTGTTTCCTGGAAGAGAAATATTCCAGAAACGTTCGAAGAATTGTGGGCTGCGCACGTTTGGTAAATATTCAAGGCCTTTAAGTGCTCTTGGATAGTTTCTAATGGATGAGAGTGAATTTGTAGCACGGTAAGTTTGTTCCCGTTGTTTTAAACACCATCTAAGGGATGTTGTCAGTTGTAATTGATACCTGCCCGGTGTGGATGTTTGCGTGATGCTTGCACTGCCCTAACTGAGAATATATTTTCTTTGTGTTGTCACCTCTTGGCTCTAACTCTTGCTTTGGACCACAACCGGCATTTGTTGGCGCACTAACAGGACCTACATTTAAATTTTGTGTGCTTTCGTGGTGCGTTTCGGTGGGCCGATAAGTCAGCCCTTGGAATCTGCCCGACGACTGTCTGCCCATTAAGGGGATCAGTGATTGACTGACACTCTTCATTTCAGGTGAGACAAACGGGCAGCATTCGTGGAGAGTATTGAGGCCCACTCTACAAAACACTGGTACTCCCAGGGAAAACTGTTCACATATGTGGGGTAATCGGCAGTTCTAATAACGACTTCAATATTCAACGTGTAATGTGCAGCTATAAAATGCGTTATCTACGACCTGATTGCAGTAAGTGTCGGGCCGTGTCGGGCGTACAAACGCGGCTGTCGAAGCGCTTCTCCGTGAACAGCTGTACCAGTGTGGTGGCGCCAGTGCGGGCGCAAGGAGAAGTAGGCGCCGGACGCGGTTTCGGCGCCACGCACGCGGACTTTCTGAAAGCACGGGTAGATATTACTCTCAAGGTGAGGACACTCACGAGACGCCATCGACCAGATAAAGTAACAACGCTGAGCACCCGTGTATCCTGCTGGACGGCATTGAATACCTATCGGCGGGATGACGCAACTTCAACACAAGAACGCGTTCCCGTAGCAAGCTGGCGCTTCTCGGGAACTCTGAATTCCCTAGTCAGCGAAACGCGGCCATGGCACGTGAGCAAGCAATTTGAAAGCGCATACCGCGTTTTTCGCGAGCGAAAAACGAGACATGCGGCGGACGCCGGCGTTGCCGCCGACCACGCTGGTTGCTATAGCAACAGTTGCGGAAAGCATTTTTTCTCTATAAGTTGCGTCTTCCAGCCCAGAGCCGATATATCCCTTGGGAGAGTTCGGCGCTCTTTTGATCTCGCCGCCAGTCTGGGAAACTGCTGCACTACAGTCTGGCAACAGCGCGCTTCCGCGCCGTCGACGCCATTTTGTGCCGAGGTTTCTCGTGATGCTGTACCCGTGACGTCGCTGTCGGCATTTATGCTTCCTCTGTGACCGACCTGGTGTGTCTTTGCTGCTGTTCGTGCACGTGTCGGCTGCGTGGAACATCGTGGACTTGCACGGGCGTCGCAATGGGGGCTTGCAGCGCAGTAGGGCTGCTCTAAAGGCTCTATTATACTCCGACGTGCGTTCGCGTCAGCCCACGGCGGCGGGAGTTGGCGACGCTAGGTTCGTCACGTTACGTTGACGAGAAAACAGAGCACTCTATACTCCCACTTGCGCGACGCACTACGTCGCCTTGACGCATGCGCAATTGAGCGCACTCGGCGTCCCTTCTTCACGTAGAGACACAGACGCAGTTCAGTCTGGATAACGTCGCCGGCGTGGAATGCAGCATGTCGCATCTCGCGCCGGCTGCAGCCGGGGCGCGTTGACGGACGCTGGGCGCGTCAGTCGCATCGCGCGTTGGCCTATAGAGTGCTGCACGTTTGTTAGCGTAGCGTCACTGTGCCGAGCGTGCGCGCGCGTCGACGTTACGCTGGAGTATATCAGCCCCTTAACTCGCTGAAGAAAGGGTTCGCCAGAGACGGAGCGTTGCGGGCGCACGCCAACGCGAGCTTACAGTGCCGCGGCACAAAATGGCGGACAGCGCCGCCGCTAAATTTCGATGGTTGTTGGCTCCGCCGCTCCGCCGAACTCTCCGAAGGAATATACGGCTCTGTTCACGTCAATAGATACCCACTGCGGTCCCCGGGCCAACAGACGCGCGCCGTTGTTACGTTATCTCGTCGAACGCGCTCTGCATTCAAGCCGAGGAGTGTGAATAAATAATGCCACGCGCTCTGTTATTAAAGACAATAGTCTTTCTTGGGGAACATAAACGCTAATATTTTTGGTCTCTCTTTCTGTTTGTCTGTCTGTCACCCGATTGAACCACCCGGCCAAAGTTGAACCACTTGCTTACCGCCCACCCAGCTTGAACTGGTACGGATCTTCATACTTGTGAACGTTGTCGATGAAAAAGAAACATTACGCATATCTGAGGCGCAACATCACTAGGTAAGTATTAGGTGGTGGGTTCCTTTAATAGAAAATACATAGATACGTAATTCTAAAGACCCAAGTTTCTTAAGCTGTCTGAAAATGCGGTTGCGCTGAAAATGCGACGCGCCGACGAAAGTCCTCTGCCACGGAGGAAGGAAAGAACTTTCCTCCTCCGTGCCCTCTGCAGAAGCTCGTTTCCCGACGTATTGCCATATAGCGCCCATATCTCACGCAGCATAGAGTTACTGCATGTGGTACCTTTAGGTAGCAGAGTTGCGCATATGTCTTCCAAGCGCCGCTAGCAACCATGCGTTGGGGAGAAGCTGACGCTCGGGCCAAGTTTTGTATTTCTCGATGGCGCCGCTGCAGCGAACTGGATTGACACTAGTCATTCACAATAAAGTAAATCACCGGTCTTCGACACGCCAAACATGACGATCGGTGACCCGGTAGGCATGTCGCCTGCAAAAACGCATTCAGCCTTCGCGACATAGCCATGGTTGCTAGCCAGACCAATGCGCAACTCTCCTACCCAAAGGTAGCATATACAGTAACTCTAACGCAGCGCTCCTCTATCGTCTTTCGACGACATTTGCAGCGAAGCACGCAGATACGCGGCCAATTTTGTTTTACTTTCATGCAAACCACCCGTTTCACGTATAATTACTGTCTTTTGCGCGCCGAGCCGGAATGCGACCATTCCCGATTGTTCTGATAAGCTGGAGTTGTTGCTGACACGTCTTTATTCAAATTTGTGCCCTTAAAGGGCTGCATTGAATGTAGGTGGAGAGCGGGATAAAAAAAAATGAGGGGGTACAGAAAAATCAGTCTTAATGAGCATCCTACGAGTTGACGTTCTGGCTGTCACGCCCGAGACGGCGCCTGATGCCAATGGCTGGAGCCTTGGGCTCGTCCAGGTACTCGAGCTCCGACCGCCATAGATCTTTGGCGGCGGCGGTGGTGGTGCTGCGCCCGGGTTGTGCCCAGGCCTGGAATGAAGTTGGACGCCATTCTAGTGGGATTCTGACAATGGCCCGTTGCTTGGGTCCAGAGTACAGTGGGCAGTCGCAGATGAGTTGCTCTAGGACGCTCGGGTGTTCCAGTGGCTGCAGATGCCAATATGCCGGGTTCCCAGATCCCGACAGCCTTGATTTCCGTGAAACGCTGCACGAGGAAGGAGGTAAGAAGGGTTCCGGTCTGTACCTGCCCTAGCAGTACCTGTTGCCGGCGGGTATCAGCGCTCGGAGGAAGGGGAGGTATGTCCATTGGGTTGGATATTTCGAGGAGATAGCTGAGATTTCGAGAAGTTTTTCTGGTGTGTTGCACAAAATATGTTCGGGCTGTTTCGACTGCGCGGATAGTAGCATTGCGCGCGCTATTCGGTGTGCCCGTTCATTTCCTGGTATACCCATGTGCCCAGGATCCAGTGCAAATGTAAATCATGTCCTTGTTTCCGCAGACGACGCACGTAAAAACGCCGTTTTTCAACAACAGGAGTAGTTGTGCGAGTGTGTTCGCAAGCGTGAAAGGCATCTTGGGAGTCAGTAAATACTCTGTAAAGTTTCTCAACACCTGGTAAGTTCTGAGCGTTGGACTCAGCATGTTTGGCAAAATCGAGGTAGCATATAGTTCCACCGTAGATGAGTGAATAACGTGACCCGTTAGGTGGAGTTTGGTTCCCTTTTCGGTGGCCTCTAGGTTGGTCCAGGCCGTAGCGAACATTGACGGTTGCTCTTGCTGTCCGATATAGGCGTCCACGTACACTACTTCAGAGGTGCTATGGGGGTGTTTGCCACTGTGTATCTGCTGCGTGTATTCCTCGTGGCTTCTGGCGTGGGCCTGTCTCTTTGCCGAATGCTCATTTCCCATGTTCTTCGGCAGAGGTTTGGCGTCTGCAATTGGAACAAGCTCCCAAGGGGAGACATGTGCGATAGCACCGGAATGTTAGGTACGTCATGCCTTAGTTTAGACAGGGTGGCTCTGTCTCATGATGATGGTGATGATGTGCCTCTACACATGGCTCATACCCACTCTGGGGATGTGCCAAGAATTGTTGATATGAATTTTTAAAGTTACAACTAATGATTGCACACAAAAGGCAAGCAAAGATACGCTGGCCTTTTCGTCGTCTTTCGCCTTTGACCTGCCCCTATGAGTGGCAACAAACTCGGTTTTTTTCTGGGACGAGCGTAAGGTTAATCTCTCGGTGAGTTATCCATGCTATTTAGTGCCATTTGCAGCGCCTCCCTTGCTGCGCAAGGGAGCCTTTTGTAGTCCAGAACGTCACATCGCCGGCATATATTGCGTGCTCAATGCCTACAATTTTCTCCAGTCTTGGAGGAAGAGCGGCTAGGGCGAGATTCAATAATGTGGTGGAGATTACAGCCTCCTGCGGAATACCAACCCGGTTGTGACGATAAGAGCTTCGCTCGTTGCCAACTTGAACCTGAAACGTTCTGTCTCGTAGGAAAGCGGCAATGAAGTTGTACATATGGCCCTCGATGCTCATTTCACGTGCAGCTTGCATGATGGAAGCGTGGGGAAGGCTGTCTAAGGCAGGGGCGTAGCCAGAAATTTTTTTCGGGGGGGGTTCAACCATACTTTATGTATGTTTGTGCGTGCGTTTGTATGTGTGCGTGCCTATATACGCAAGCAAACTGAAAAATTTCGGAGGGGTTTGAACCCCCCAACCCCCCTTGGCTACGCCCCTGGTCTAAGGCTATTCGGACGTCTACCCGAACGACTATGCGAGGGCATAAAGACAAGGCGTCTAGCACGTTCTCCTTTAGGCGAAAGATAATGTCTTGTGTGGAAAGACCAAATCTGAATCCATATTTTGTGTGCGGCAGAAGGCTGTTTTTTTTCTAACCACCATATTAATGTCGCATTCAGCATGCTCTCGATAAACTTGCACAGGCATGACGTCAGAGAAACTGGTCTCTAGTTATTGAGACAGTTCGGCGACTTGTTCGGTTTCGGAATGGGTTTGACAATGGAGCGGCGCCAATCCACTGGAAGATTTCTGCCTTTCCATATATGGTTAATCTCCGCCAGAAGAGTGATTTTGCGTCCGGCGGTGAGGTTTTTATGTGCGCTACCGTAATTCCGTCAGCGCCTGGCGTGCCACGTGTGTTCATTCTGCTTAAGGCCTCTTCGAATTCGGTAACCGTGAAAGGTTGGTTCAAATCCTTGTCTCTTGGTGAAGCGTCATCCTTCGCATAGGTTCTGTCCGTGGCACAATTATCTGTAGGAAAAATATGTCTGCCGCTTTTTCTACGAGTTCTGCATTGTGATGCCTTTCTTCAGTGCAACATGTGCTGCTCCGTCGGGTGTTTTTTGCCGACCCAGAAAGGATCTCAAAATACCCCACGCTTTGCTTGAATTTGTTGATGCATTGATCTGTTCACATATTTGCATCCACTGCTCAGAGGCTAGCTCCCCAGTATACTTCTCAATTTCTTTTTGTACGGAAAGCGATTGGCTTCGTAGTGTCTGCGGACGTCCCTTGGCGCGATATTTGACAAGAGACGAAGCCTGCGGTTCCATAAATGCAGAAGTGCAGGATCTGGTTGATCATCAGTGCAACGCAGCGTCTTTTGTTGCTACGTGCTTGGCATGCATCATAGCCTTCGTTAGGGAGTCAAGATCGGTAATGGGAAGGTTTTCTTGCAGTTTCGTGCGATATTCCCCGTTCGTAGTAAGACGTTCTCGCTTGTCAGAGGAGTTGCGGCATGACACCCCATTGTTTTATTGATATATGGAATGTCTCGGCTGGTTTTTGCCGTCCCCGTGGCCGCCGTTATGCACCGTATATGTATAAGTGTGTATATATACGAAAGTCCCCCACAAAAATAATTATGAAAAATGCTTCCGAAGCGCGGAATCGAGCAACAACTTCTCGCTCCGCAGCGCGTTGGCGCTAGTCATTACGCCACAAAGAGCAGATCGTCCAGGAAGCTAAGGGCATAGTTATACACACCCTTTACCCCTGGCAGGACTCAGAGACGGCAGGCGTTTATAAGCGTTTCTTCATTAGCAGCGAGATGGCGCGAGGAGCGCAACGGGTGGGGAGCCTTCATGTGCGCGCCTCCATGTCTCCGACGGAGGCACGGAGGCGCGCACCATAAAGGCTCCCTAACGGGCGCATTTAAAAGTCGTCGGCCAGCTCGCTTGCTTCTTCCAATATTTGCGCAGGGAGAACCTTGCCCTTCCGCTGTCTGCTCGCGCGGTATACTTGCGGACAGCTTTTCTTGGCAATGAAGGAAAAGCTACGGGGCAGAGCGTCTGCACATGTACTGCTACGCGAAGTAGTACGGTTTGGCGCGCGTCACGTAACGGCGTGGAAAGTGATGGCTAGCGTTGCATTTCGACGCAAACTCTGCTTAGCGTCTAAGGAACGGGTAGGGCGCGAATTTTTAACGCACGCAAAAACGCAGTGACAAAGTATAAAGTAAAAGAAATACACATATCTCGCTTGTGAATGCTGCGTTCCGTCTCAAAAAGCTACATGTAGAAAATGAAGGAGTATATTATACATCTCACGCAGAAAATGCGGATTCAATTGTGCGGTTACATTCATTAGCGGTAGGATACGTGCATTGTGGCTCTGTAGCCTTTGCTTCATTGCCAAGAAAAGTCGTCCGCGAGTACGCGAGTAGAGTTGCTGCCGGGGGGTGGGGGGAGGGGGGGGGGCAGATGTTTATACAGCGTAGCAGCGCGTCCACCACGGGCCGCTTTTCTTGCTATCGCATTCATTGCTTTGCCCTTGCGGCGAAACTGACTTTTTCACTGTGATGGCAATTGGGAGATGGTCACTACCTAGAGGATCCCCAAGAAGCTTCCAGTGACATGTTCTGGGTTTCGAGGACCATGTTAAGCTGGGTGTTGTGTCTGCTTGCTTTGCGTCTTGCCCGAGTCTTGTAAGGGCTTGCGGTAGGTTCAGGAGTGTTAGTCCGTAACGATAAAAGTCTTCCATTAAACGACGACCGCGTGGGCTGCACTTCCTGTAGTTCCACGCTACATGTTGAGCATTAAAAACACCACAAATAAGAATTGTTTCTTTTGGATAAATCCTCTAGAAATGTTGAATGTAGCTGCAATTTGCCAGGCCACGTTTGGCCTCCGTTCTTGTGTTTTCTGGATGTATATACACTGAAAACACCAGAACTGTCATTTCGGGTGTGAGCTGAGTCCGACATCCGGTGACGCTGGCATTTCGTGAACACCAAGGCTCAGTGTCAACCTGCGTGTAGGGAAGTTTTCCATCGATATACACCGCTGTAGATGCAGGTGTGTCAGTGTCTTCGGAGAAGCAATAGTTGTCGTATCCTTGTAAGCGTGGAATGGGACAGTTCACTTCCTGTAAAGCTAGCACGGCGGGCTTTTTATTGTTATGTGACAGCCCCCAACGTGAGACCATCTTTGCGTGTTTTGTTCTTGAGTGAGCGGCAGTTCCACTGAATCACGGTCGGGACGTCTCCCCCCACATCTCGACCGCGACTTCGGGCGTTACCACGATTGAGGAACTGAGCCATGCTTTATATGAGTTGGCTGCGTCGGCACTGCCGGAGACGACAGTAAAGCGGGTGAATTTACTGACGAAGTAGTGGCGACACCTCCAAAAGAGAGCGTTTCATTGAGCGTTAGCCTCTCAATGACGGTGTGAATGCATGTTTCAATAGCTCTCTCAATTATATTCTGCACTTTCGTCATGATGTCTTCCAACTGCATGAGACGAGCGGAGAAGAGCACTTCGTAATCGGGCGGCGGGTTCACCTGCGACTGAGTTTCCTGCTGAATATTGTGGCTTTGTTTGGTTGCACTAAGATGTAGAATAGAATTGACGACTGCGCCAGCTTGTACGTGAACATGCGCTCCCTTGTTTGGTGAGGGTGCGGCTGGTGCAGGCTGCTCTACAATTTCGGCATGGCTCGCTTTCGCCTGAACCGAGGCGTGACTGCTGAAAGGCTTGACCACATTAGCAAAAGTTTGTTGTGGTCAAAATGCACAGGTTGATTTCCTGTTGGTGGGGCGCTGCGGGATCCTTTGTAAAACTGTGCCTCAAAGTCGCTGTTTTTCGAGGGCGCTCCTAAAAATGTGGCTGCGATTTCAAACATTGCTGGCTGCGCTTCTGACGGCTTGTTATATTTGTACGGAGCTGTTGGTTGATTTATACGCGTTGTGGCCAGTCTCGCGCAGTTGCGAGGTGCTGGACACCGCAGATTCGGAATTTTGGTACTGCGTTCGGACAGGCTTCAGCATTGTCATGCTGCTTTCTGCCACACGCGGGGCAACGTCGGTTCTTGAAGTTAGGACATTGCTGTTTCCCATGTCCTAATTTTTGGCACGTCTCACAAGCATACACCTGCGACTTGAAAGGGTAAACTCTTGTCGTAAAGGACTTGTCCCCAATCTTTACGGAAGCCTTGTCCCTCTACAAGTGACTGCAGCTGTGCCTCTCGCACCAATGGGGCGAGCGCTGATGATTTCGCAGGCTCAACAGTGGAGGTTCATAATGAGCTGTTCCGCACTCATTCCCCCTGCGTTGTACATCACGCCACGTATTTGATCGTTTTGTATTGTCTCGTACGCTTGAAATCGAGTTGACTTGCCATTTATTGGAAGCTGCAGTAAAATCAGAAGAGCGTCTCGTGGGCACGATCATCGGTGTCAACCGCAATTTGATTGCTCCTGTCCAAGTATCTGATCACAATGTTCGGATTATCTTCCATTCTATGCGTTGAAGGGGCAGTGAGAGTATGATTCCAGATGACCTCATTTAGCACAATGAACTTTTTATCCATAATTCTGCACAGTTCTTGGGGCTTTAGTATCAGATTGTGTGCGTAGGTGCGCACATTGAAGCGTAGAGTTGATTCTCGAACTAACGGGGTTACCAACGCTAAAGCTGGAATCTTGCATGCGACAAGTAGAAATGCTGACGCTCCTTACCGCTGATCACATTACTCGACGGCCAAGGACAGTTCTCGCCGCTATCAGTGCACAGCGTGTATCGCTTGTATTTTGAGCTTTCATATTACAAGTACAAGTTTGCCCAAATAGAGATTTCCGTGTTTCCAATTCTTGCTGCACTCATCTTCATTATCACGACTACGTGACAATATAAAGCCGCATGTGAGCGAACCTATCGTTGCACGACACGCACTCGCCACATTCGAGAATACACATGTAACAGGGTGATACCACGAGAGATTGAATGTGCATGTGCGGTCAATATTTTTGTTTAGTGTGATTGTTTTGTATGTTATATGGGTATATTCGAACGACACGCAGACTAAAATACTTTTCCGAAAGAGTGGTCGCAGCGCAAGAAAAAAATATTTGAAGGTGGAGGCACGGGCGTCTCGCTATATCTTAACCCAAGATTTCGCGATTTTGCCGGTCAATTTTACATGCACTGTAAGTGTTGTGTCGGAATTTTTTTTTTCTCCTTGTTGCAATACGCATCACAGAGAATTGCCTTCATGCTTTCCTTATGCTGTCAGCGAAAGACAAAAAGAAAACGTGAAAAATGGAAGAGACAGCCCGAATAAAAAAAGTTTCCTAACTATGATGCGGCTTGGCGCGATTGCTGTTTCATAGAGAAACTTCAGTAAAGCATCAGATATAGAACAATGCCTTTGCAACATTTCTATGAGAGATCGTTTTTCTACAAGCCGTGTAAAAAAAAAGAAAATAGTTCTTAAAGACGGAAGTTTTTTTCAAAAAACAAAACGAAGAAACTGCGGTCTCAATGATGACGAAAATGTTTATCGAAGAGTGATTATGACATCAAAGCACGGCTTCAATATTGTATGCTCTCATTTGCTTTGTTCCCAAGATAGAACAGGCCGAAATGGCCTGTGCAGTGCGTCTTCATTTGAGTGCCTTTGCTGGTTGTTGTCAGCTTGCGTTGTGCGTAAATCTACAGTTTTAATTGTTTTTCTGCCGCAGAACTCGCTCTAGTGGTTTGTTTTCAATAAAATCTTATTGTAAGATTTTATTTTTTTCTAGCGTGGCTGAGGTGGGCCCTCTAAAGGGCTAACGCATAGGCAGCTTCCAGCCTACACTGCGAAACTTATATGTCAAAGTAGTCACATCATTACAGAAAAAAGTATGTGATCACAAAGAAATTTCTGTCATTCGTCGTTAACAGAAATATGCACATGGAAAAAAAGCAGAAAATTTCTGTCCTTAAACTGGTTGCTTTGGAGACAATTTATCACATGTCTTTTAGTGCATGAAAAGCAACTATAAAAACTAAAATAAAAGTAGTAAAATACTTACATTTTAGGAAGCGAGCCAACGGTAGCAAATAATTTTGTTTCAAGTAAAGTGCGTATTTCTACATGTCGCAGTCCCTGCTTTTGGCGCGCTTCAATGCACAGATTCAATTTTGATGGTACATAGGCCTAGTTTCTTTTTTGTGGACTAGACCAACTGACGCTCCTCATTTGCTCGTCGATGGTGTGCTGCCATTGAACCCTCTGCGCTTTGTTACAGTTTACTTACTGCGTTTTATGTGACTACTGAACCCTTTTCTCTGTTATTGAAGTAATATTACGTGATTATGTTGTTGCTTTGGCCGCGAGATCGAGCGGAGTCGCCGCCTAGCGGCTTCTGGCTGAACCGCGTTTAGTGTGGATTGCTCTATGCGTCGTCTGCTAGCCACGTTGTGTTTCCATGTGCGTGTACGTCATGGAGATCCTGAAAAGGCGGTTTATTCCGTTCCGTTAGTGCAACTTTAGGCGTTCGTACGTATGCCTAACACAATGTAAAGAAGCATTTGACCTTAAGCGGCTGTATAAGTACAGTAATAAAATCAGTGACTGCACTTGTCGAGAGTGCTGTGTGTGGTCGTCGTACCCTCCGTTCACGAGAGTCATGTCAGTGTAGGTGCTGCTCTGTGGTTCAAGCGCATTGCAAAGTGCACTTGGTGTTGCCCTAAATATGAGAAGTAATAAATATCATGTGTATAGAGCCTTTTAGCGGCGCGGTGGTAAAAACATTCGGCAGATCCCACGCAACGTGGTAGTCAATGTTATGCGAAGCATGCGGCGGGTAGGTGACTGTGGCGTATCTTTTTCTTACTGAGCGACGCGTTACAAAACGACGCTAAACATTTGTATAAATTTTATACGCACACATGTATATGTTGAAGAGCCGCATATGTGTTATATATCCAGTTGTTTACGGTTGGGTAACGCTGCCAATGGCAACGTATGTATTACTAACACCAGAAGCGGCAAGCTGATATGTAGTGCTTATACGTGTTCCGAGAACGCACGCACGTTTCACGAACCCCTGTGTATGTGTGCAAGATGTTCTTGACAGTTCTTGAACAAGGGCATCATCACCGACATCAGCGAGCACCAGCAGCTGGTCATGACTTGTTATAGGATCCAGTCGTGATCGTGGTGACGATGGGTCCATGTGTAGTTAGGTATGTGGTATAGTAGAGCTGTTGGAATTCATGGATGCCTCGGTCATTTCGTCGACAAATTGTCTGTCGACAGAGCCGGCGACATGTCGGACCTTTAAGCCACCCTTTGCGTTGGTGAGGTGTAGGCCGTCGAGGCTGGTAGTCCTGGATAGTGCTGCGTAGACCAACATCAGTGGATGGTGTCTGTCGTATTCGTAGACTACCTGGGCGTATGTGGACTACGTAGTCTAGTCTACAAAGCGGCTGTCAATCAATCTGGCATCATCCTCGGTCAGCATGAGGCCATCGCCCAGCCTCGTAAGAAATGTAGAGGACACTGTGTCGTTATGGTGGACGAAGTGCACTTTACGGTGCGGTGATGTGGATATCATATGAAACTTTCGTTAATGTACTCCTCCGGGGTCGTGCAATGCTTCAATATAGCTTGCTAAATCATAAGAATGCAAACGTAATGTTTATTAGACTGCTATAAAAGTGGAGCCGACACTTGAACTACAGAAGTTAATCTGATATGACGCCTGTATCGTAGGAGTACATATCGTAGGAGCATCATGCAGTGTTTATTGCTTTCTTGTAAAATTAGATAGCCAGCGCGACAACTACAATTGACGTTTCACCGATATTACGCCTGCGTAGGCGCTTTTTCCAAACCAGTTTATAGACATGGCGTGGCTCAGTGGTAGAATGCCTGATTACCACGCGGAATGCTTCGGTTCGATTTCTGCTGGGATCCTAATTTTCATTCTTTCCATTCGTTGAGTCAACGCTGCCGATGTTGGTTTTCTTTAACGCTCTAGCATTTAATTTACCAATGTCTGTCCTCGCCGTTTCTGGGCAGATATAAACTGTCAATCACCTATGGCGCATACCCCTACACCGCGGCCCGTGGTAAACGGGTATGTGCCACACGTGTCTAGTGGAAAAGGTTTGATGACGTACGTGACAGGATTTTAACGTTATTCATGTCATGACCCGGCAATCGTATTCGTCAAATCCTCTTACCCTCCTATGCCAATCTTGGTCTACACGAAGTTAAGGAGGCGATCATGAGACCACCCAGACGTAAATAGATAGATAGATAGATAGATAGATAGATAGATACGTAGATACGCTCAAAGTGCCAGAGGTTCGCTATAACTGCTTCGCATTTAAAACATGGCTGATCCCTCCGTCATAGGAATCGGTATAACACGAAAGTGAAATGTGCCTTCACAGAAGTAGTGCTTATTGTGTAGTGATATATGAGAGCTTGTGCAATGTCTATTCTTGTTTGGCCGCTATAGCACCGTTTGACGTGGATGCACCCATGTTGACGGCATGTCTCTATCGCGACGACTAACGCCCATGATCATGAATGAACCGTTGTGGTAGCTGACGTTGTGAACACATATTTGGACACAGAGAATCGTGAATCCCGCAGAAGGATGATATCAACAATCTCATAATCAACACTGGTACCCGGTATGCACTTCTTCAAAGCGTCGTCAATTAAGGAGAGAAACGGCACGGGGTGCGGTTTCTAGCAATGGGTGACTGACGCCGGCGCTCATGCATACACTACCACACACTGCGCTTCAGCAACACGGGACGTAGAGGTTCGTAGCCTGAGCCGCAAACGCGTGCGTCCCACTAGCCTCCGTCTCGCAGGCACTGGTCTCGCTCCATAACAGCACGACATTAGCCCGTCGAAATCGCGTCCTTTCTGCAACGCGTATTGCAGCAGTTTTGTTAGTCGGTGCTCTCGCAATCGAAGCAGTCGGCGGTGGAGAAATCCCGTTGGTGCATGCGGAAGCTGCACTACTCCCATGAGCCGACGCACGCTAATACGAAGCGAAAGGCAAAGAACGAACTGCGTCAAGGGTGCCTCGGCGATGCCAGCGCGATGACGCACACCGAGACATTTTAATCATGACATCCGATATCGCGCGCAATATCGGAGTAAGCGCTAGTAAATTTCTATTGTGAACAATTACTTCTTTTCACCTCTCACAGACGGCGGCACCGCCCCGCTCCGCCCCGCCTACCTATATCGCCAACAGAGAGCACCGTGCGAAAGAGAGTGTGTGAAAGACATAAGGCGCGTTCGTGTCGTGTCCTGCCCTGCCGAGTTAGCTTAGTCGGTAGGGCGTTGGGCGCTTGCCGTCGCGGCCGCAAGGTCGTGGGTTGGATTCCCAGCGGGGAATTTTTTTCTTTGTTTTTTTCCTTTCTCACCCGTTGGCGCCCATTTTATCAACGCCATATCCGTGACGGATGTAGTTGGTGGACCCCGGCATAAAACAATTTCGTGTTAAAAAAGGCACGCCTGTACTTGAGGGTTGTGGTTAGGCGTTGTTTATACCTTCCGCGACGAGCTTTAGTTGTGTACGGTCCTGGTCTCACTAGAGAGAAATATTTTTGTTATGTCACGTCGGACGCTTCGGTATTTAAATTGTCCCCTAAACAGAACAGAAAATGAAATGACACGGAAAGCGCAAAACTGAGTTGGCTTGCGCAATTTTAACTTGTGGCGAAATTTACACAAAAGCACCCATGTACTTAGATTAAGGCGCGCGTTAAAGAGCGCTGATGGTCAAAATTAATCCAAGCGGCGTAGTGTACATTTATGTCGTAGTTTTTCACGCGCAGCCACATCTTTTTTTACATTATCTTGAGCGTTTGTGTTGCGTTCTTTAGATTGACGGAAGGCAGCTGACATTATTCGAATGAAAAAACGTACCCGGACCTTTGTTCGATTACTGTCGTGCAAGTAATCAATCGAAGAAATTTCCGTACTGTACAGTTACCTGTGTGTGCTGTTACTGGAATAAAAATAAGCATGTGCGTGTTAAACATCTTCGTAGCGCTAGAGTGCTCTCCGCCACGTACGATTCCACAGTAACCCTATCAAATGCCCTACATTTCATGGAGAACTGAATAAGAAATGCGAATGAATATTTGAGCACGCAGTGCTCGAAGTGCTATTTCAGCTCATCCTGCAGGAATACGGGTTTTCTTTGTGTTGAGGGGCATCCAAATGAACAAGAAGTAAGTAGTTAATTCAGTAGCGCTATACAGCAGTGCGTAGTAGGTGGAACACAAGCTAAACATGTACAAATAAAACCACAAGAAAACGTCACCCATTGCGAAAATGCCCACTCTCGCCGAAGGCGAGCAACCCGTTCGTGTGCAGAATGCGCTTGTCTCACAATTATTTGTAAGGTTCGGCGCACTTCGTGTATTAATTCGGGAATGAAGAGCGCACATATTACCACAAAGCTGCAGTCAACGCATCTTGTCTGTCGCAAATCGGGTCAAGTCGCTCACAATGAAGCGCTGTTGTGCACGTTTGTATACGCGCCGACAACCGCCTATCCACGCTAGCGCGGCGACGGTGCTGCCACCTGTACCCCGATTTCGCGGCGAATAGCGCTCAATGACAGAGGCTCGTGTAGCCATATACAGCTAGCAACGTTTCTTGAAACAATGGTTCAAGAAATGTTGGCTGCTAGTGCACGCCGTACTTAGATGTACTGCTGCATTGGCAAATGGCAAATTTTATTAGAGATCAATCGCCAATACTCCGTCCGACGGGTTAATTTTGTCGGCAATAACGATGTTATATTTTATAATTAACGTGTTATTTACAACAAACACATTAAAGCAATTTGATTTCTAAGTAGGCACAACTAGAAAAGAGCATAAATCCGAGCTCTTTGGTGGGCAAAAGCTGGCTTTACTTTTGCTGGCAAGGCGTTGCAAGAATTTTTTTAAGCTCCTTGGTTTATGCAGAGCAGAACTGCCATTCGAAGTGTGCCAAGCGGCTGCCGCGGTCTGCGCCGTGTGCTTCGTTTTACCGCGCAGAGCGTACTGTCCTGCACGCCCAGTTTGGGCGTTGAGGGCGAGAGAATGCGTCACACTGCAATGTGTTCGTCCGTTGTCGTATATGTGAAAAGCTTGTTTAGGCGCACCGAAGCAGGTGCTTCGCTAATGTTGAGATCAAACAATGTGTTCGTGCCATTTGGCGTTGCCGGAAGGAGTCCCATTTATGCGGATCGCGTGCGTCCTTAGCTTGCTATGATGCGTGATCTTTCATTTTGCTTTGCCAGCGTAATCGCCTCATTCATTATAAAGGGCCATTATAGTCCAGCGCAGCGTTCACCTCAGCCAGCGTCAGCAGATGTTGGCGACGCCTGGTTCATTGGTTCGTCACGTTACGTTGACGCGAAAACCGAACACTCATAATCCCACTTGCGAGTCACGCCGGCCGTGCGCATGCGCAATTGAGAACGGCCGGCGTCCCTTCGTCACGAAGAACGAAGAAACGCAGACATCGTGAAGCCGGGGACTTTGGGTAACGTTGCCGGCGCGGAATGCAGCATGTCGCATCTCGCGCCGTCTGCAGCAAGGGCGCGCCGACGGACGCCGGACACGCCGGTCGCGTCTCCCGCCGGACGCGCTGCTGTACGTTTGAATAGCGTAGCGTCGCTGCGCGGAGCGTGCGCGTGCGTCGGCGTTACGTCGAACTATAAAGGACCCTTGACACCGGAGCGCTAATGTCTGCCTTAGTGAATTGTATCGTTGCAGATTCTGTTCGATAATATAATCATTTAAAATGTGACGCCAAGCAGTGTACCTTTTAAGCGGCACCTCAACCCGTTTCATATTACCGCAAGGATTATGTGACCTCTTCTACATGAAGAGCACTCATCGAAAAAATGCAGTCGAACACGCATATATCGAACACCACGAATTGTTGGGCACGTCGAACAGTTGTAAAATCCCATGCAAATGTGTTCGGCTAGTGCACGCAAATATAGCGCACCTCTTCACTGCACATTCGATATATCGACGCGACGCCACGCCCAAGACAGGGAGAGAAAAAACTTTAATAGCAAGTGTGTTTGGACTCCCCAGGTCCCTGGACCACTGCGCGGTCCTACGCCACGTCTACACGGTCATGCCTCTCACCGCGATGACATCGGCAGCCCGAGTCACGGTCTCAAAGTGCACTGCACCACACTTGCAGGAAGCCCGCGCACGCGTAACGTAGAGTGTAACGCCTGCCTTTTATTCCTCTCCTTTTTCTGTTTCCTTTTTTATTGTTTTTTTTAACTTTGCGCTTCTACACGATATGTATGCGTGGCGACAGATAAGTCGTTTTCAGCGCCACAGTATGAGAGGGTGTCTTTCCTCACTTCTAGCGCACTGGCTTTTTTGTTGACTGACAGACATTGCGCCGCGTGCACATTAGTTCGCGCCTGGGTTCGGGTAAGTTGCACATGACTAATCTGTTCACAGTACAACAGCGGCTTGGGAAACACGCTGAGCCAGTTCGGCGTCATCGGCAGACGCGCCGGTTAAAGCAGTGTCGTTTGAGACGGCGTCACGCCTCGCGTTCTCGAACTTTCGAGGCTCTGCGCAGCGCAAGCGCTTTGTGCGAAGCGCACTGGCTATTTTCGCACGCGTTTCTCAGGCGTGAGGGGAGGGTGGATGCTTTGAAGAAGTGGCGGCCTTTGATGAATGCGCGCTCCATCGAAAGTATCGTCGTCGTATTTGACGCTGGATCTTGATGTGGTGTGAGGGCTGGCTTGTGAATACAGTGCATGTCTTCCTCGGCGTCAAACTGACTTTTCTTTTTTTTCAGCGCTTCTTCCTTGTTGCGCATTTCGCGTTTGCTGCCAGTTGAGCCCCGTCGAGCTGTTCGGCTTTTTGGTCATGAAATAAATATTTTATGACCGTCGTGTGCTTGACGACGTTGCTGCTTTTGGATACGCCAATCGGTAATCTTCCGTTCTAACACGAAAGTGTTTTACGCCGGGGTCCACGACGGCTCCACTGATGTATTTCCTCATGGATATGACGTTGTGAAATATAAAGACTAAGAGATGGCAAAGAAAAAAACCAGAAGAAAAAATTCCGCACTGGGAGTCGAACTTACGACCCCATCGCACCGCAGCGCGGGGCGCGAACGAATTCGGCCACAGACGGCGTGTTCTTTCTCATGGTAGCGGCGAGCTATTCATAGACACCATTTGCCGGTGGCGGTATTCAGACATCGATGGTACACCAGGGTGTTTTCGTTATCACTAGAGAGATGGTACGAATGGCTCATAAACGCGCTTTAGAGGTAGTCGCCCCACACGTAGGGTGCCTCGATGTGCTCCTACACAACAGGGTGGGCACACTGCTTTTGTGGACGCCATATTGGTGCAAACGTTCGCGCTCAGAGGCAATGCCTGGCATACAAAGATGGAAAGATGGAACGCTTTCAGGAAAATTGCGGGGGGATTTGGCTCAGTTTATACCTTCTGCAGTAGGCTTGTAAAATATAATGTTGGTAACAAATAGATTAGGCACTATTATTACGCACGAAGCATTTGATGGCGAAATAGCGGGCATTTAGAGCGCATCCATCGGTCTAGCTATCTCACTGGCTGCATAGGTCCCTAATCTCAACTCACTCCAAATTAACTTGCTCGTGTTAGCTTAATGTGGATTAGTTTAATGCGGCTTAATTCACATTGCCTTATTGTGGCCGTACTCTGTCATCCAACTGGCTAGGCAATCTCAACTTACTAATTATAGATTTCTTTAGGATTAACTCAATTCGGATTAGCTTAATCCGGCTTAATTCGAGGTGACTTAACGTGGCCATGTTCAGGTATCCAACAGGCAAGACATCTCACTCCATATTCACTTGCTTGTGATTAGCTTAATGCGGTTTAGCTTAACCCGGCTTAATGTAGTTTTGTGGTCATGCTCTATCATCCAACTGACTAGACAAGTGAATTTACTCAATATGACTAGTTCGGGATTACATTAGTCCGGATTAGCTTAATCCGGCTTAATCTCTATTGTCTTATTGTGGCGATACTCAGTCATCCAAATGCTAGGCAATTTCACCTTACTGATAAAAGACTTGCTAAAGATTAGCTTATTCGGATTAGCTTAATCTGGTTTAATCCGGATGGGCTTACGTGGGCCATGCACCGGCATCCACAGGCTAGACAATCTCAACTCACTCCCGATTCACTTGCTCGGATTAGCTTAATGTGGATTATTTTAATCCGGCTTAATCCACATTGCCTTATTGTGGCCATACTCTGTCATCCAACTGACTAGACAAACTGAATTTACTCAAAATGGCTGGTTCGGGATTACATTATTCCGAATTAGCTTCATCCAGCTTAATCTCTATTGTCTTATGTGGCCATATACAGTCATCCAAATGGCTAGGCTATGTCAACTTATTAATAAGACTTTCTCAAGATTAGCTTGTAGCGTTCCTTGCAAGAACTAACACCTAAAAGACATGGCTTCGATCAGACGGGTGTCGTCCGCCATTTTATTTAAACTTCTCCACTCTACTTCTTACCCCTCTTCCACTTCATTCTTCTTCCGTGTGCTTAGTGCAGAACATCGCTCACTCTTCCTGACTTCTTTGGTTACCACCTCCTAGGTACGGAGTAATACTTAAATACGTTGCCAATGGATGCACACTCTCTGTTACCCGAGGCTGCAGTGTACCACACATTCTTCAATATCCCGCGTTGAGATGCTGTCTTGACAACTTGGAACGGCCCGTAATATTTAGCATTTGAAGGCGTCACTCCTTTTCTCACAATAACATAGTCTCCAGGCTGGATGTGGGTATGTCACTGTTGTGCCTTTTATCAAAATTCCTCTTCATCCGGCGCTTCTATACTTCTTGACCTTGGGCACTTTTCTCTGCTTCAGTAAGTTTGAGTTTTCTAGTAGGCCTAGGTCACGATCTGCAGGTAGTATAGGTGCTGTTCCGGTTGTAGCAAAATGAGGACTGAAGCCTAACCCCGTGGTGTATGACCGGTTATGGTGCTTCACAGCGGCTTCAAGGCAGCATTTTTAGCCTCCGCGAAAGTCTGGATACGTCTTCAAAAACTTTTTGATGTCCCGCATGGCCCGTTCTGCTAATCCGTTCGCTGCAGGGTGATACGGAGAAGAATACTTAATAAGTATTCCCTCGCTCATTAGCCCATCTTGCTAGCTTGGCACTACGGAAAGCAGGACCGTTATCGCAGACTAGTGTCCGTGGTGTGCTTAAAACACAGTATCCTGTGAGTAGACTGATGACGGTGTTCGCATCTTCTTTCCCTGCATTAGCCACGATTGTTCTTGTACCATTCGTCAATGGAAAGCAGGAAAGCTTGCGTTCGCATGACTCCTTCCCCCTTCTTCCTAAGTTCTGCGAAGTCTAGATGACCACTTCAAACGGTACTTTTGAATATTCGGGGTTCGTCATAACATCTGTCGACTGCTTGTACTTCACTTTGTTTACTTGGCAAAGATCGCATGTCCGGATATAATTAGTGACGTCCTTTTCATAACCTGGGCCATGTGAACCTCATAAGCAATTTCTTGTATGTGCGCCAGAAGCCATCATGACCACCTGATCCAGGGGTTTCATGGTAGAGATTAAAGATCTTTGAACCAGGGTGGGTGGTACATGCTACTTCCATTAATAAACTGCAGATCTTCTGTACCGATCGATCATTTGTGGATTTTCACTGGACCCATGAACAACATCTAACAATGCATCAGCATCGTCAGAAGCAGCCCAGGACGGTGCGAAGAAAAGGTGAAATCAAACTCTGCGATAGTCGACCCAGCTTGCAATGCGTCCTCTTTGTTGTGCCATATTCAAAAATTTGTGGTCAAGGCCTGATAGTCCGTGAATAGCATGAACGTAGCCCCTTCAAGGTAATTTAAGAAATACTGACTGTTTTTAAGACTGCCAGCGCTTCCTTTTCTATAGTCGATAATTAAGTTCAGCTGGTTTCAACGTTAGCTGTACTATCCTAACCACGTAATGCTTCGTGGGATCGGCCTGTTTTGAGGGTTTCTGGTATAAACTGCACCTGGTCGCGTACTGTGATGCGTCCGTTTCAGTACGAAAGGCAGAGAGAAGTCCGGTATGCGCAGGATGGGATCCGACGATATTAGCTTTACAAGCTAACATAGACAGCTTCGCACTCGTCATTCCATTGGAAGGGTGCGTCTTGGAATTAAACCTGTGAGGCACCGTGTCTTCAGTGCGTAAGTCCTTTGATAAAAGCCCTGAAGTGTCCTGCGAGGCAAGGAAAACACGCAGAGAGTGCACAACAGAAGGTTTTGCCAGCTGAAAATTCGTTCTACTGATTTCTGTTTCGTGCTTTAGTACGTCCGTCAAACACCCTCCCAGAAATACATTCTTTCTCTTCAAAGAAAGCACTTTTCTTGAAATTGACTTTCAGTTGAAAAAAAACTCAAAGTTTGAAGAACTTGTAAAAGATGACTCCGGTGCTCCTCTTTGGTCTTTGAATACACGATATGTCTTCAATGTAGACGTTGCTGATATTCCCAAATAAGGTTTCAGAATATCAGTCATATTTTTCTGGAACCATGCCGGAGAATTTTCCAAACAAATGGTAGGCGGTTGGACTCAAATAAGACAAAAAAGTGTTATAAATGTGGTGTATTTTTCGTTTCTTCCGTGAGTGGGATTTGCAAAACTCCTTGCAAAGGCCTATCTTGAACAACAATGGCAACCACCAGTCTCTTAGTGATATCGTCGATCCTCGGCATTGGATAAGGTATCAACTCTGGTGGTTAAGAGCCCGGTAATCGGTGCAGAGTCTGAATGTTCCATCTTCTTCGGGGGCAATAGTTTATGGGAGAAGCAAAATGGAGAAACAGAAGGTCGGATAATAACCAGCCTCCAACATTTCTTGCAACTCTTTTTCAGCCACACCTTCTTGTATCTCTAGACATGTTATAAGAACTCTGCGCACAACTCCTTTGTCACTAAGTTCGAATGGGACGACGTGAGATTTCATCGCCGGAGGGTAGCTGCCCATGCACGTAAGTTCTGGGTACTTTCGTTTAATGTCCTCCTGGTCGAAAATCATCCGTGTTTTATCAGGCGCCCCATGGGGATCCTCTGGTCCGACGTTGTCCTCAACCATTAGTCTGTCATCTCAATAGATATTTAGCTTAAGCTTCTTCATGTCTGAACGGGACAAAAAAATCGTAGCTAACGTCAGGAATAGCCAATACGTCAGTGGTAATTGATTGTCCTTGAAATTCAATGGTTAGGGTAATCCATTCGTTATGCGTGCTCACGGACCCATCGTAGGCTTGCACACGCAATGCTCTACCAGTATGCAGTGACCGCCATCAAATCGACTCCTACTGATGATAGAGACAGAAGCCCTACTATCAACAGGGGCCTTCAATTCAGTGCCGTCTACGCTAATAGGTGCGTAAAGTAAGGTTGATTATATCAAGTAAACTGTCTCGGTGTAGGCATTTGCTTGGGGCTTGTCCTCGAAAGCAATTAGCTCACGTGGAAGCTCTGCCTCACTTAACGCTGAAAATCGCCCTTCTTGACTGTTCCGCCGGCGAACACATCCGCGATGCCCGTTATCAGGCTCAGATGACAGAATGAACGCTTCGTTACTTTGGTTAGAAAGATCAAGAGCTTGGTTACCACCTTGCTGTTCTCGCGAAGAAAATGTGGTCACTGAGGTCTGTATACATCGCAGAAGTTCATCAAATGATCATGGATCACTTATTTGTACTTGACTGCGGACGTTGACCGAAAAACCTTGCGCTACCAAAGCTACAACTGCAGACGACAGGAGCTTTGGTTCTGCAGAATGCAGTAGGCGGCGTTTCTCAAGATAGTACTCCAGCAAAGAGCCTGACAAGTATGTGAAGTGTAGTGCCGCATCCCATCTTTCTACAGCATTGGCTTGGAAAGACGCCAAAAAGTTGCTCTTCCACCTTTCCCAACATTGGTGCTCCATCCATATGTTGAAAATCGTACCACTTTCTTGCGATGACACCCAAACAACGGCGCATGTTTAGAGTCTTCGTGTTGTCACTTTTCCACATATTATTTTCGCATGCATACTCAAAAAACCACATCCAATGACCCGAAATTTTTCGAGTGTCCTTCAAAAAGGTCTGGTTCTACAATTTGTCGTGTGTTTTCCGGGCTAAGCGACTTGACCAGTGATCCCGTTACTTCAGCTTGTTGCATCATGCACCATTGTTGTCGCTCAGTAGCAGACAAAACGCTGCTCACCTCCTCGGAAGCCGTTTCCTGCTTGAAGGTGCCACGGCGAATGGGTTCCAGAATGAGTTCGCTCAGTGTCTGGAGCTGCAGATTCACTTTCACCGATCCTGTTTGCACGAGGGCTTGACGGCTCATCGAAGCTTCTCGCAGTACCGTGTCGATCAGTGCGGTCGAGCTAATTTCGCGGTTATGCGTCACAGAGGATTCACTGCCTATGTGAACCTGAGACCGCAGAAATAGAGATCGAAAGCTTTATAATACGAAGCAAGGTGTGTGACCGCGCTAGTTGGTATTCCATAGTGACGTGAACAGCGCATGTAACACACTTGTTCGTGTGTACTTGCTCGTTTGCTCGTTGTGTACTTGTTGTGCTCGTTGTGTACTTGCTCGTGTGTACTTGCGCGTGTGTACTTGTTCTCGTTTTTCCATGTTTGTGTTAATAAATTTCAGTTGGAAGTCAGCGCTAGTCTTCGTCGGTTCTTCGTCCTTGTGTGTTACACGCGCTGTTCACGTCACTTTATAATGAGCTTTGCTGGGATTAAACAAGAGAAAGGCATACCGTTTCTTATAAATGGCATTATCATTGTACCAGACAAACGCTTAATACATGGCACGACGACCCTCGTCCAGAAACCACACGGTGCACGGTGTACATTAGTTGCTTATCATCATTCGTGAAAGTGGTGCTTGTCTAACGTCAGTTTCGGGTGGTGCTGGCTGTCTGTTTTACAACAATGTAATAGACTTTACATCTGTACTCATACGACTCAACAAGCTAAGTCTAGCTTGGCTCGTCGTCGCAGGAATAGGTGAAGAAACAATAGGTTGCTTGCACTTCGTTTTGAAAAAGTCACGTCTGTGCTGCAACGTGAGTTCCGAGGTTACGTCACACAATATGCAGCTTTAGACAGAGTACGCAAAGATAGCGTTCGTTGCTGCCGCCTGCTGTTTCCGTCGCCTAAAAGGGGCCTGCAAGAGGATAGCGTACGGCGCATTCGTAGCGGCGAAAAAGGTTAAAGCAATGCCTTGCGTACGCTATAATAAATTCCCTAATGAGATACCACAGACACATCAGTGTAGTCCACTTGCCTCGTGAGCCCTAATTACGCACACAATGACCTAATGTAATCGAATACGTCGATCCTCCTCGTATGGTTTGGCCATAAGTGTGGCATAGGCATGTCGCCGTTGAATCCACTGCAAACATATTCCCTCCCTTACCTGCTTTCCTTTACCATTTGCGTAACGAAGAGGTGTAGGACGATGCTCTGCGCGACGGGCCTCCCGAGGCCCTCCGAGCCATAAGACAGCGGGCGCGTCTCCTCGCTGGAGTCATCCTAGGGACACTGGACTAGGATTTCCTCCCACGCGCTCCTTCTCCATGAATAAATATGTGTTACACGATCTCTTTCTCGTGAGTGGTTTTCTGATGAAATTTATACACAGAATGCGTGAGGTCTGCCGGAATATTTTTATTTTTTCTTTTGTCTTGCGCTCTTCACAGTCTGAAGTGATCCCACGAAATACCCTGCCTCGACCACGGAAACGCCAGTTTGTCAATCAATTTTCACAATCTCGTAATTTTTCTCGTGGTTGGAATCCTCCACGTCGGCTTTACACCTTGCCCTAGAGCGTTGCTTTCTTCCACCATGTAGATATCATTTCAATGAAGCCATGACAGAAATCAGGTGTTGTACTATTGCACTTGCTTTCCTCCGAACATTCATGCCATTCGATATATGTATTTTGCCAGCGGTTATGCTACAGCCAGTAGTTTTAACATTCACTAGCGGAGCGTGGGCGCCTCTCTTCAATAGGCACCGCCAAGGAATTTTATGTTCTTATCAACATTTATTTTCTTATGACTAAGCTCATTTTGCGTGAACGAACAACGACTGGACCTACAGTTTTCTCGGTGAGCAGCACAGATAAGCTGACACATTTAAAAACCCTCTATAGGCCCGGATGCGAAGCCGACATAGAAGATTGTACAGATCAGTTAAAATTTGCGGATAATCTTTTTTCGGAGTTGTTTAAGTGTTGATATGTGTTGCGCTTTTTCTTGGTAGCAGCCATTCGTGGAACGCCGGTTTCAGGCGGCATCGGCATAGCGTCTCTCCCCTTCTCTGTAGCACTGGTCAGCGTCTCAAACACTGTCCCAAGGCACGCGCATCCCGTGGCTATAAAAACGCATCTTTGACATCAAAATTTCGCAGCTTTGGATTTTCCGGTGGCGTCCAGTCCGCCCCTCGGGCTTTACCTTTTGTCCTCTAAAGAGCTTTTATTTCAGTCCCATTCAATTCAACGAAGGCCCCATCGAGAGTGATACCTTGCTGCACTTGCTTTGCTCCGCGGGCGCAACGCATTCGTGTAGGTCTCATATTTCCATAACTTGCAAGCAGGGAAGCGTTGCGTAGTGGTTAACACACTCCCCTGCTGAGCGTGAGGCTCTGTATTCAAGACCATGCACAGCGGTAGAAGCTTACTTTTTAATATATTCTTATTCATGTCTGCGTTATCGCTATCTGACGCACAGACGGACGGGTAGTTTTCTCTTTGAGTCGGCATAGAAATGCTTACGCATTTAAAATTCATACTTCACCAAAACATGTTTCAAACTCACGTTTCGGTGGTAACCGGTTTCGGCTACTGTGCGGCCGTTCCATACGTTGAGAGCCGTTGGAAAGATGAAAGTTGCGACGGTGATTCCACACGAAAAACGGTGTTCTAGGAAAGGCCGCAACCTACAATAAATATCTATGCCTACGCGTCACTTAAGCAACACCAAAGAAAAAGTCTGCTAGGGTTATTCATTCATTCATTCATTCATTCATTCATTCATTCATTCATTCGTTCGTTCGTTCGTTCGTTCAGTCAAACACACAATTATATCTAAGTACAAGCCACAAAGTATGGCTGTTTCTTGCGCGAGGAAATAAAGAGGGCAGGGGTCCAGGGGAGCGCAAACTTTCGACTGTTTATTCAAGAGACAGTGCAACCAAATATATAGGCACAGACATGCGCAGCAAACTAGGCACACAGCGAGCGCATACCACCCTAATCACAACCTGTGATCTATGAACTTGCGCTCTGCCTGCGAAAGAGACAATGAAGTGTCACTGATACACATGGAACCTCGTGCTTTAATATGATATGCCTCCAACAACCCTCGAGCCGTGGTATCCCCGCTTCTACCCAGAATCTGAATCTTATTCAAGCACGGCTCACACTTATGTGAACTGCAGTGGGTCGGCAAATGTGCCCCAATTTTACCTTTTAGGGAAAGCTCGTGTTCCCGCGCACGCTCATTCACGCACCTTCCCGTCTGCCCGACATACGTCTTGCCACTGGATAGCGGAAATTCATACACAACACCGGTGGCACATTTTGTGTACGACTTGGCGTGCTTCTTGCCGCAACCACCTTTCTTGCTCCCATCAGATAGGATACGTGGGCATAGCTGAGACAGCTTCCGCGGCGCAGAAAAAACAATTGGCGCGCCATGTCTGTTAGCAACCTTTTTTAGGTTGTGTGCCACCCGGTGCATATACGGTACGACCTCAGGTCTCACCATTCTCCGCTCTTGCTCTACCCCAGAACCGTGGTGTTCACTCTTGAACTTCTGGAGGAGCGACTCAGCGACGGCGATGAGGAGCGTGCGAGGGAAACCAACCAAGGCCAGTAGATCCAATTGGTTTTGAAAACCCTTCTGCAACACGTGTGAGCACGACCTTGCAAGTGCAGACTCTAGGCAATGTTTAGCTATAGCCCTTTTCACAGTTTTGGAATGCACCGACTCATATGGCTGCAATTCTTTTGAAGACGTAGGCGAATAAAGCCAACATGCGTGACACCTCTGCAGGGTAATGCTGAAGTCTAAAACCTGCAAGGAGCCGCGAACCGGCAACTCGTGTGTGAACACCAATCCCTTCCCGAGTCGGCAAAGGGCCGCTAACACATTGTTAACAATGGGATGATATGCAGCGGTTGTTAGTTGCTTTAAAATAATCAGAAAATCGTCAACGTACCTAAAAACTTTTAAAACCTCCCCGCCCATTAAAATGGTGGTGCAAGGCACAGTCAATAGGACATTATGTTCTATTGACCGTGCCTTGTACCAGCATTTTAATGGGGGAGCAGAAGACAAAAAGATGCTGGGAGCAGAAGACAAAACGAAAACGTGAAAAAATGGAAAAGACCGTCCGAATCAAAAAAGTTTGCTAACTTTGATGCGGCTTGGCGCGATTGCTATTTCACAGAGAAACTTCAGTAAAGTTTCAAATATAGAACGAGGCATTTGCAACGTTTCTGCGAGAGATTGCTTTTCTACAAGCCGTGTAATAAAAGAAAAAAAGTTGTTACAGAAGGAAGTTTTTTCGAAAAACAAAATGAAAGAAACTCCGGTCTCAATTTTGACGAAAATATTTATCGAAGAGTGATTATAACGTCAAAGCAATGTTTCAATATTAAATGCTCTCATTTGCATTGTTCCCAAGATAGAACAGGCCAAAATGGCCTGTGCAGTGCGTGTTCGTTTGAGTGTCTTTGCTGGCTGTTGTCAGCTTGCATCGTGCGTAAATCTACAGTTTTAATTGTTTCTCTGCTGCAGAACTCGCTCCAGTGGTTTGTTTTCAATAAAACGTTATTGTATGGTTTCATTTTTGTCTAGCGCGGCTGAGGTGGGCCCTCTAAAGGGCTAACGCATAGACAGTTTCCAGCCTAGACTGCGAAAATTATATGTAAAAGTAGAGACATCTTTACACAAATAGTATGTGGTCACAAATAAAATTTCTGTTACTCGTCGTTAATATAGATATGTGCCTGAAAAAAAAGCAGAGAATTTCTGTTATTAAACTCGGTTTTCAGACACGATTTATCACAGGTCTTTTAGTGCATGAAAAACAGCTATGAAAACTAAAATATAAATAATAATTACTTATTTTATGAAGCGAGTCAACGATCGCAATGTTGTTGTTTCAAGTAAGATGCATATTTGTACATGTCGCAGTCCTTGCTTTTGGCGCGCTTCAATGCACAGATTCAATTTTCATGGTGCATAGGCCTAGTTTTTTTGTGGACTGGACCGTCTGACGCTCCTCATTTGCTCGCCGATGGTCTGCTGCCATTGAACCACTGCGCTTTGTCGCAGTTTCCTTACTACGTTATGTAATTACTGAACCCTTTTTCGTATTAATGAAGTACTATTACGTGCTTATGTTGTTGCTATAGGGCTCGATGACACAGGCTCGTGTAACCATATACAGCTAGCAACGTTTCTTGAACCAATGGTTCAAGAAATGTTGCTTGCTAGTGCACGCCTCATTTAGCTGTGCTGCTGCGCTTAGCCGTGCGGCGGGTGGTGTACATATTGGCAGGAGGTCTAAGCAGAGCAGTACTGCCATTCGAAATGTGCCAAGCGGCTGCCGCGGTCTGCGCCGTGTGCTTCGTTTTACCGCGCAGAGCGTACTATCGTGCACGCCCATTTCGGGCGTTGAGTGCGAGAGATTGCGTCACACAGCAATGTGATGGACCGTTGTCTTATCTGTAAGGTGCTAGTTAGGCGCACTCAAGCAGGTGCTCCGCTAATGTTGCGATCAAAGAATGTGTTCGCGCCATTTGGCGTTGGCGGAAGGAGTCCCATTTAAACGGATCTTGTGCGTCCTTAGCTTGCTATGATGCGTGATTTTTCATTTTCCTTTGCCAGCGTAATCGCCTCATTCATTATAAAGGGACCTTTATAGTCCAGCGCAGCGTTCTCCTCAGCCGGCGTCAGCAGAAGTTGGCGACGCCAGGTTCGTTGGTTCGTCACGTTACGTTGACGCGAACATCGAGCACTCATAATCCCACTTGCGAGTCACGCCGGCCGCACGCATGCGCAATTGAGAACGGCCGGCGTCCCTTCGTAACGAAGAACGAAGGAACGCAGACACCGGGAAGCCGGGGACTTTGGTACACTGTTCATTGGGTAACGTTGCCGGTGCGGAATGCAGCATGTCGCATCTCGTGCCGGCTGCAGCAGGGGCGAGCCGACGGACGCCGGACACGCCGGTCGCGCCTCGTGTCGGACGCAGTAGCGTCGCGTCGGACGCAGCAGCGTAGCGTCGCTGCGCGGAGCGTGCGCGTGCGTCTACGTTACGTCGAACTTTAAAGGGCTCTTGGCACCGGAGCGCTAATGTCTACCTTAGTGAATTGTATCGTTCGAGATTCTGTTCGATATTACAATCATTTTAAAAAAGTGACCCGACGCAGTGTCCCTTTTGAGTAACGCCTAACCCGTTTCATATTACCACAACGACTATGTGCCCTCCTGTACATGAACAGCACTTTTCGCAAAAATGCAGTCGAACACGCAGGCATCGAACCACACGAATGGTTGTGCTTGTCGAACAGTTGTTAAATCCAGTGCAAATGTTTTGGGCTAGTCCACTTAAATATAGTGCTCCTCTTCACTGCACATTTGGTATATCGAACGCGGCGCCACGCGCAAGGACTCAAAGTGCACTGCACAACACGTGCAGGAAGTCCGCGCACGCTATGCTAGAGTCTTCATATTAGTCTTCAGATAGGTGCGAACGCTCGGTTTCAGCGCCAGGTTCTGTCTCTGGAGTTTGGACATCCGTGTA